>NC_039365.1:162632545-162879898 GCF_003573695.1 Papaver somniferum | reverse complement strand
AAGATCTTTAACATGTGTCTTTATGAGACCAAGGTCAGAAGTAACCTTTTTCAACTCAGTTCTTAACACATCAAGACTCTTCAAAGTATCAACGAGCTGCGGTTTTGCTTCCTCAAAATATTTAAGAAAATCATGAACCACTTCAGCGGAAACCATATCCTCATTCTCAATATCCTGATGTGTATAGGCATAGTAGCATGAGGCATTAGGATGATCATATTCTACTAGGGTTCTTTTCTTCCTTCCCTTGGAATCGAAACCAATACCTTTGTCAAGAAACCCTTTTGCAAAACCGCTAGAGTTAGAAGAAGACATTCTTGACAGACCACAAAAAAAAAGTCCCAGAGTATGCGTACGAGACTCAAGGGTTTTGGTATTTAAATGGTTTCTTAGGGAAGGTAACTTTTAGGGTTTCTAAAAATTGATTCGTGACAGTAACACGGGTACTCGTACTAATACAATCTTGACCCAACAACAAAGGTACGCAACCGGTCGTATTTTTAGATTAGAGGAGGCGACTAACACATCTTTTCTGATAGGAAGGGATTCTGATTTTACTCCTGAACAAGGAACTTCTTCCGTTTCAGCATAAGTACATGGTATATTAGACTGCTTAGAGCTTCCTTTAATAGACAGTTTACTCAAGCGATATTCAATTTCCAAAGCATCCTTTTTGAGGCTTGCCTCAAGAACCATACGTGAAGAATGATCTTCAGTATTTTCTTTGAAGTTACAGTCTCTTACTACTGATGTGTGTCGTAACCACAACAAATTAATTATTATTTTTCCACCTAATTAACAAGTAATATAGTGTAGTCAAGTTCGTTCCCACGAGGAGCAAGAGGTTTTAGTTGTTTAGTTGTCACAAAAAGGGGGGATTGGTTTTAGATTTAAAAAACAAAAGAAAGTAAATAAAGCAACTAAAAGTTTAAGTTGAAATCAATAAGAGAGATTAGATCAAGGAATCCTTCTTCGTTGCAAAACAATGATTCAAGTTATGTTCTTTTCCACTTTTTATTAGTCACAGATTATCACCAACCGTAGGTAAAGCAGCTAGCTCAGTGCTAAACCCCTAAATTCCTAGTATCGCCGGATACAAAAGTTATCGACTACCGGATTCTATTTACCAAACCACCTAGTAGTAGCTCACTCAAGATGTAATTTAGTTAAACGCATTAAGATTTATGAATTTATTAGGTTGATATTAGTAGTTAGACTCTTAGCTCAAGGTCTACTTTCTAACGTTGTTCCCACACACAATAGCTCCACGGAATCCCTCCCCAAGGTCTTGTGTTTGCTACCTATGTAAAGAGTCAAGAAACGATTACTTATCCCCTAATTTTCACTAGCTTTAGATCAATTAACAAATCAATTTAGTTGGCCTCCTAAACAATCTATCAATCAACCATGAATGTATAAACATTCCTATTAGTAAAAACAAACGATAATCATGTAAAAAACTTCAAAGTAGATTTAAAAAAAAAAACTCAAAACACGTTAAGAACTAGGAATTCATCCTCAATCAATAAGAAAATTAACTACTCACCTTTTTGAAATTCACACAAATAATTAAAAGGGAGAATTTTTAAAGTTCACACAAATAATTAAAAGAAGAATTTTGAAAGCAAGAAAAAACACAAGTGTTGTGTGTGTAGAGAGGTGTAGAGAGGTAGAAGTGTAGAGAACTCCTTTTTTTATAGGATTTAATGCTCTCCAATCCTTGTAGAAAAAGAATCCTCATTCCATAATAACACCACTTTCCCAATTTGAGCCTAATTCCAATTTTAAGTCCAATTCTCCAAATCTTCCAAGTTTCCATCCAACTTCCAAATTTAAGTACTCACACCCATGAAAAGAATCCACACAAAAATCTGTAATTTTGGTCGTCTGAATTTTTTTAGGGATCACCAGAATTTGGACGGAAAAGTCACCGTCGGCCATCTGAGGTCTGTCGTCGGCTACCTGAGTCAAACTAACAGTCTTTCTGGGTCGCCGTCATCTTTAACGGTCCGACTGACGGCACCGTTATCTTGTCAACTCACCTGGATCACTGAATTGACTCGTCTGAATCGAATTCAAACTGAGTTCTTGTTGTTCCTTGCTACAGTTCAGGCCATTCTATTGATCCTTCCCTGCATTATTTCCTTGCATTCATCTAACAACTCAAACATTCATTCTTGCGCACCAGTCAGCACCAACACTGCAACTCACCATTGCATTTTCCAAAAACAAGTCACAATCCCTGCAATCTCAGCTCATACCCATCTGATCATTAGACATTGCCTTCAGATCCTCTCCAGTCACTTCTATCTCAGGCACTCAAATGCATCTTTAGCCATCATCTTCATCTCACATTAAATCATCACCTGCAATTCCACCCTCAGAACCAAGCCACTGCCAACTGAAATACACCACCAACAATATCTAGATGAATGCATTTGAGCCATAAACCACATTCCATCTGCAATGTTGCAGCACACAGTAGCATCAATTCTGTACAAGCTCAAGTATTGAACCTGCAACACCAATTCCTGCTCCATTCACTATTCCGGTGACTTAGTACATTTGAATTCCCTTTTCTGATGTGTTCTTCTTTTTCTCCAAAACCAACAGTAGCAACAGCTGTTCTTCCATGTATTAAGCCTAACATACATCTAAATGATTCGTCTGCAACAGCAGTAGTAGACTTGCTACCACCCATTCTTTCTCCTGCAGCACCAATACCCATTCATCAACTCTTCACCAAAGACCACCATCGATCTCTTATTTTATCTATCTATAACAACCAACAACACCACCTAATCTCCTCCATCCAGGCTAACCACAGATCCCATAACAGCTTCAGTTCAAACTTGCATCACAGACCACCAATACCAGTTGCTCCACCAACAATTCCATCTTCACACCGGCAACAACAAGACCACAAATCATCAACACCTTCACATGATTTCTTATATCGACATCAACACTAACTCAAACCCTTATTTCTTCCTTGTCAGATTCAGCCTTCAATTCACAGCAAAACTCAAATTAATCACAAACCCATCTTAGCAGCAGCACCAGTTCTCTCTCAGATTCATCTTCATCTGCTCATCTCTCTTCCAAATAGAGATGAGAAATCACTTGTTTTCTTCAATTGACAGAGCCCAATCTTAATTTCATCTCAGGAACCCTAATTTCACCTTCCAATCTCGGACTCATCTCTGTTTCATCAATTACAGCGACCAACACCATGATTTTCTTCGATTAACATCTTCTCAGTTCTTAACAGATCCTTAACTTGATTATTTCCAACTAACCCGTACCGATTTCATCACCAGAACCTCTCTCAAATCTCTCGAATCATCAGCAGCAACGTCTGCTTTCCTCCATGGTTGCGCCTCTCTTTACTTCTTTCAAGAGATAATAATCGAGAGGAATATCTCTCTCAATTTCAGATTTAGGTTATGATTTGGGCAAGATTCAGACGCCCAAGATAAGAACCACCCATATGAGTGCCCTCAGCCAACATTGGTTTGTGTCTAGTAATCCCCCAAATAGAGTTGCCCCTTAACCTTTGACAGGGATCCAGATAGTGTTTGCCAATGAAATGACAACTTTGCCTTTATCCCTCAATTTAGGATGATTTCTTCTTATTTTCTCCGTATGACTCCAAAGTACCTATAAAACTCAAAACAAACGTAAAATACAAAATTCACAAGAAAAAATAGCAAAGAAAGCATAACTACTACATAGTGAATTAGGTTTTTTAGACACCTATCAAATTCCCCCACACTTAAACTTTGCTAGTCCTCAAGCAAATCAAACTAAAACTTACAACTTCAAAGCGTTCCAGCGTCCCAAGCATCCAAAGAGTTATGAGGACATAGAGTTTCTGCATGCTAGTAATAAGAAGTTAGAAATACCAAAGAACATATCTTCATTCTTAAATGTTAAGTGAGAAATAACCATACCATATGAGAGAATGCGTGTTTGAGAAGCGATCAATAAGCATTTCGCCTCGACTTCTGCCTCACCAAAAAGGGTTTTATGAAATTGCACTCAAAAGACGTAATTTTATGGTTCTCACATGTGTGCAGGTAGGAATGAAGAGAGAATTCCTGCAACACGTTGAATGGTGGGAAGGACAACTTCCGAAATATTTTAAAAACCCACATCTTTTATCGTTTTGAAAAACCATTTTTCTGACGATCTCTAAGAAATTAAATCAACCATTATTATCGAGGATGAGATTACTTACTCACCTTCACATCCGATTGCAATGATGATAACACCACTCTCACGGCATCCAATAGAAACGTCTTCCGCTCCTCGTCTTTATCTTCTTGATCTTCGTATTCAACTATTGATGATAAACTCTCGAACTTCATAGATCCTTGGCAATTTGTAACTCTTTACCTTAAATCCTTGTCGCTTGAAACTTCTTTAATATATTTTTCCTTCCCCACGGCTTATTAAGTAAAAGATAAAAACAAAAATTTCTCTTGATATCATTTTTTTTTAATTTACTTTTTTTTAGAGACAAGAGAAATAAAATACAAAACAAAGTGAAAATAAAAACAAACCATGGCCGTGGGAAAAGTACTTTACCGCTTGATTCTTCACAACTTGTATCGTTTCGAAATCATAAACTTCAACAATTCTCACCTTTTGCTTTTCTTTGCTCATGTAAATAAGTCTTCAACATGTATATGTAAAAATCCGCTCATTATATGTTGCTTTACTTGGATATGAAATTTACTCTTTTCATGTTCTGTTGCTTATAAACCTTAAACGTTTTCAACTTTCCTTGTAGATTTTGATGTCGCTCCCTTGTTGATGATGATGGTGTTTCTATGGACCCGTTGTTGTCGAGAGAGAGAATGGTGCTAACTGCAAATCGAACTACAAGAAGGAGGCTTTCATCTATAGATGTCACCCTCATGATTGACAAAATTAGCACTCAAGAGATCAAAAAGTAGTGCTTCTATTGGTGGGAGGTTGGGTAGCTCACCATTCTACCCGGAATTAACGTACGGTGACAGACACTCAAAAGAAAGCTCTTTAGTTATTTATAAAGAAATCTGGTCGGTGCCTCGCATGATATAAATAGGGTAGTCTCCACTAATGATTGATCAGCAACTCGAATAATGCATGTCTCCCTGCTCCTAATCTGCATCTCCGGCATAATTAAATCCCTTATTTAACACTTTAACAAGCAAGAAATCCGAACGTAGTTCCCTAACACTTCCAAGTTCCGTTATGTCGATCAGAATTCTCTATGTAAACATACCTAGAAGTATGCTAGTGACTCTAAAATCTCTAAAAGTTGGAGGTTTCATGATTTTTTTTTAAATCATAAAACCGAGTTGGCTCTTGCTTCACATTACTCCTCCAGAGGGAGTGAATCCTCAAATGAAAGTTCCTCCACATTCACATATGCTCTCGTAGTATGGCTTCAATCTATGGCCGTTGACCTTGGAAACCGAGTTGTCTCTAAGACTAGTAATTTCAACTGCACCAAAAGGAAAAACATTAGTAACAACATATGGTCCAATCCAACGGGACCTTAACTTTCTAGGAAATAGTTTAAGGCGAGAATGATATAAAAGGACTTTTTGTCCCACTTTGAAGCTTTTCCGAGAAATCATCTTGTCATGAAAAAGCTTGGTCTTTTCCTTGTAAATCCGGGCACTCTCGTAAGCATCATTACGTATCTCATCTAGCTCATGTAGTTGTAACTTTCTTTGCTTCCCCGCTTCATCATACTCCATGTTGCATTTCTTTATCGCCCAATAAGCCTTATGTTCAAGTTCAACCGGAAGATGACAAGCTTTACCATAAACCAACCGATATGGAGACATTCCAATTGGTGTCTTGTACGCCGTTCTATACGCCCAAAGTGCATAATTAAGCTTAAAGCTCCAATCTTTCCTTGTAGTATTCACCGTTTTCTCAAGAATTGACTTGATTTCCCGGTTTGAAATTTCCGCTTGTCCACTAGTTTGTGGATGATAAGGCGTACCAATCTTATGTGTAATGTTGTACTTCTTGAGGAGAGCGTGGAAAGACTTCTTGAAATGTGAGCCTCCATCGCTTATCACCACTCTTGGTGTACCATGCCTAGTGAATAAGTTTTCTCTTACAAAATCACAAACAACTTGAGAATCATTAGTTTTGGTGGCTCTAGCTTCCACCCATTTCGAAACATATAAAAATTTCCATTTGAATTGACAAAAGGGCCCATAAAATCGATTCCCCACACATCAAAAATCTCAACAGTGAGGATTGGTGTGAGTGGCATTTGATTTCGAGCACCTAGATTGCCCGTTCTTTGACATCTATCACACGATTTGCAAAAAACATGTGCATCTTCAAACAAGGTTGGCCAATAAAATCCACTCTCGAGAACTTTGAGAGCGGTATGTTTAGAACCAAAATGGCCACCACAAGCAAGAGTGTGACAAAAAGAGAGAATAGATTGAAATTCGGAATTCGGCATGCACCTTCGTATCATTTGATCCACGCCATATTTCCATAAGTATGGTTCATCCCACACATATTGCTTGGCTATCTTCTTAAGTTTCATCTTTTGGAAGTTAGACATTGTATCAGGTACCATCCTTGTTACCAAGTAATTCACTATATCCGCGTACCAAGGTGTAGAACTTTCCAAGGAGAAAAGTTGTTCGTCCGGAAAGCGGTCTTGTAATGGAAGTTCTTCTTGTAATGGAAGTTTTTCCAAGGAGAAAAGTTGTTCGTCCGAAAAGGTGTGAAGATTAGGAGCACACAAAACACTTGCAAGTATACAAGGTCAAGATTTGTAATAAAAGGGTGAGTAGGGGTTTGTCCACAGGGAGAGGAGCATATAAGAAGTTTTCCTAGGCTAAACAAGAATGCAAGGTAAAGCAATAGAGAAACAGGCTAAGAACCACAACAGGGAAAGATAACAGACAAGGAACCAAGGCTTGGAAAGTAAAGCAGCAAAGAAACAGCCAAGAAAAGCAGCAAATAACCAAGGCTTGGCAGCCAAGGGCAGGGTGAGGATTATGCACTGACTTCAGTGCACAAAAGCTACAAGGTGCAAGAAAATAAAAAGCAAGAAAATTAACTGAAGAAAATAACTGATCAGGAAGCAAACACACAGGACTGAAATTATAATTGACTAAAAGAGAAGTGGTGGGTAAGCCAAGGCTTATGATCCACCTTGTGTCCTAATCAAGTGACATGTTTCTAGGTTATGTTCATTCCTAAGCATACAACTAGAAATGGAAGAACACCAAATTTCTCACTAGTCTACCCCTAGCATTGGCTGTCTTTTGACAGTACAGCCAATCACAGGCTCTATGAACATTGGCATCTCTCATTTGCACAATCAAAACACAGCAACAGGAAGTAACTATCCTAGCTCATTCACACTTGACAGTGCACAAGGCTTCACTGAGCCTTGGCCTGAAGCTGATTAGCTCATGCTAACCATATTATGGCAACATACATACATTAACATAGATAATTCATACACATTTAGCAACATATCAGATAACCAAGAACATATGCAATACTCAACTGTCACTGATAAGCACTGAAATTTGAATGCATTAAAATTTTGTGGCAAATTCTCTACTGGCTAGTCCAGAGAGATATACAGTGTCTTTCACACACTCCCCACAACACCAATTTATACCCAATTACCCATTTAGGGTTTTCCCCAATTTTCCCCAAAGTCAGTAGAACTAGGGTTTGGTGAAATTGATTTACCTACTGTTGATGAGATACTCGCTCCATCTCGTCGACCCAATATTCTCCTGCTTCTTCTCGTTCCTCTCGAGCTCCAATTGATGCTTTAATCATCATTTATATCCCCAATTTCTCACCTAGGGTTTTAGGCAGAGAGATGAGAAATTGAGGTTATTAATGATGCTAAAGAGATGGTACGTGATGGGCTTAGGTAGAATAGAGTTGGGGAGAAATTAGTGGAGTGATTTGGGGTGAGGTGGTGGTGATGGAGACGGACATGGTGGTGGTACGGGGCATGGCGGTTCTGCAGAGGGGTGATGGAGGAGATGGTTCGATGGAGAAAGGGAAGGGTGCGTTTGTTTGAGGTGTAGGTGCTCGGTCGCTAGGGTGTGAGGCTGTATCGAGTGTGATGATCTGCGACGCTGAGCCGTGGGATAGGGAGATGAAAGATCAATCGGACGGTGAGATGAAGTGAAGCTTGTAGCGACCGCTGGATTTTTTTATACAACGAAGTTAACGGCTCTAGATGGGGTTAGGTGCTGTAGTGTAAGGCGGAGATATCAAACGTTGATGAACAGCAAGGGAGAGACCGTTGATTCAACTACCATCTAATCCGAAGGCTTGGAATTTCAAGGATGTGTGCTTGGCAGAGACTTCAGATTTTGGCTCTATGAAGGAGCGACCTATCGGATGCTTCTGAGAACTGATCTGACGGCTGAGAACGGAGGCGCTTTTGTGTGTAGAAAATGAGGTTGTGCGCACCATTTTCGCGGCTTCCTTGCGTAATTTCTCCCGGCTTTTCACTACTTTTCTGCTCTTTTCGCTCCGCGACTCATCCGAACTTTTATTTATACCTAACAAATGCAAAAATTATTATAAAAATTTATTCTGAAACAATGAAAATACAGATATGGGATAAATGTAGAATTAATGCATAAAAGATGAGTTAAATGCCAACAAAAAGGGATAAATATATACATATTTGGCACTCATCAAATCCCCCCCAAACCTGAATTTTACTTGTCTCAAGTAAAAACAAAACTAAGGAAATCCTAACTATACCACTGTCGCTGGTCTCTCGAATGCATTTAGCGTATGCACTAAGCCTTTTAAACCACTAAGTGTCCCTAGTGGACGAGTTGAAGTCTCGTGAAGGTTTGCTTAGAACGTACCTACAAAGTTCTAGGTCAAAATATAAGCTCAGATTCCATCAAACGTGACATGTGCAAAACAGTTAAGCTCACAGCAAAATGGAGATGTCAATCTAGCTATCGAAGGCACAATCCTAGCACTGATAACAAAAAGACATGTGATAAGAGTGTAAAGTGTATCTACACATGTGTAAAGAAAGATCTGAAGTCATGACTACTAATCACCAAGAGATAGTTTCTCAGGCTAAGAACTGAGGTCGAAATCTAGCTAGCTGTCCGGACTTTACGAGAATTGTGAATGAGTTGGAGGTATTTCACAATTACTCGCGTTGTACATCAATGGCATACACCCTCCTTGCTTACACAACAACAAAAATGACTCTTTACATGACTCTTATTTACATTGACTATTCTCTTTTATTTTTGGAACAAGAGATGATGGAATTGATAAATACTTGATTTTTTTTGTATTTTTCTGATATTTTTTTCTGAATATACATCGTTTTTTTTTTTTTTTTTTTTTTTTTTTTTTTTTTTTTTTTTTTTTGATACAAACAAAAGGAAACAAAAATTACATGACACTTTGCAAGAGGTAGCCCTTTTTGATGCACCCAGTTAAATTCGATGGTTGTCTTTCTTAATGTAACCTCCACCTTCTATCCCAACCAACCAAAGAACAAGCTAGTCCAGTTTCGTTCAGTATTCTAAAGTGATTGGCAATCGTAACTTCCTATCAAACCTTGAAGATCGAGGCCATACATGTATTGGTAGATCGTGCGCGTGCAAATTTCTTATCACTATGTGAATTGTGCTAGAATCAGGGTGCCTAAATATCTAGACTAAGACTCCTAATAAAAATACATATTTGCACAAGAGTCAACATTTCAAGGTAAATGAGCTCCATTTTTATGATTTTTCATTTTTTAATTTTTTGAATTTTGATTTTTTAATTTTTTTGGAATTTTTCAATTTTTTTCAAAAAGAAGGAGTTCGTTTTCAATTATAGCATTATCATGGTATCTACTCTATACCCCCAAACCTAAACTAAACATTGTCCTCAATGTTTCAAAATATGGAAAGAATTATAAAACAATATATGAAGAGGAACATGCTGAGTAGAGTAAAAGGAGAGAGAATACCCGATTGTACGGTGGTAGCTCGATTAAAACTCCGTTATTCAAGGCAAAAATCCATCATATTAGCAGTCACAATGGATGAGCACAAAATATACAAAAGGAAATTTAACTAACACATTATCTACAAGAAAATTTTGGTTTTTAATGGGATTGGACTTTTTGGAAAAAATTTGGTTTGGGACATTTGGTTTTGATGGGAAAACGAAAAATTTTGGTTTTTAGGGAAATTTGGAAAACTTTTGGTTATTTAGGGAAAGAGTGGACCAGTTTAGTCCACATAGACTGGGTCCTCCAGGTCGGTTGTTTCAATGTCGGGTGGAAATGGCTCAAGGAATGGCTTTAATCTCTGCCCGTTGACTTTGAAAACGTTCTTGTTGGAGACATCCTCCAGCTCTACAGCTCCATGAGGAAAAACTGTGCGTACTAGGTACGGACCCTTCCATCTGGAACGCAGTTTTCCTGGAAAAAGATGTAATCGGGAGTCATACAGCAAGACTTTCTGACCAGGAGTGAAGGATTTGCGCAGAATACGCTTATCATGAAATATCTTCATCTTCTGCTTGTACAGCTTGGCACTGTCATAAGCCTCATTTCTCAATTCTTCCAACTCGTTGAGTTGAAGTTTCCTTGAATTCCAGCTTCGTCCAGAGAAAAGTTCAGCTCTTTGATTGCCCAGTAGGCACGATGTTCTAATTCCACAGGTAGATGGCACGGCTTTCCATACACTAGACGATAGGGGGACATGCCAATTGGTGTCTTATAAGCTGTTCTATAGGCCCACAAAGCATCATTCAATCTCAATGACCAATCTTTCCTGGACGGGTTGACCGTCTTCTCCAGAATGTGCTTAATTTCCCTATTAGACACTTCCACTTGTCCACTAGTCTGAGGGTGGTACGGAGTAGCAACCTTGTGAGTTATGCCATACTTGCGTACTAAAGACTCAAAGTACTTGTTACGAAAATGTGAACCGCCGTCACTGATGATAGCTCTAGGGGTACCAAAACGTGAAATATGTTCTCCTTTAGAAATGAAAGTACCACCTTGTGGTCATTTGTTCTGGTTGCTATGGCTTCTACCCACTTAGAAACGTAATCAACTGCGACTAGGATGTACAACTTGCTGTCAGACATGGGAAATGGACCCATGAAGTCTATCCCCCAAACATCAAAAATCTCCACAATCAAAATGGGGTTATAACCGGAAAAGCCATCTAGAAAACAGTAGTGACTGTGTCCAGACACACGTTCTAGCATTTGGTCAATGAAAGGGAGCGGGAAGTGATCCTTCCTTGTTACTGTGTTCAACTTCCTGTAGTCGATGCATACTCGCCATCCTGTGATTGTACGAGTAGGGACTAATTCATTCTTGTCGTTCTGAACAACAGTAATGCCTGACTTCTTAGGCACAACTTGAATGGGACTAACCCATTTGCTATCGGGAATTGGGTATATGATACCCGCATCAAGTAGTTTCAGGATCTCTCCTTTGACTACATCTCTCATGTTAGGATTAAGTCTCCTTTGCATTTCCCTCGATGGTTTGGCATTCTCTTCAAGGTTAATGTGGTGCATGCAAATGGTGGGACTAATTCCTTTGAGATCTGAGATGGTCCATCCTAAGGCCTCTTTGTGTTCCTTAAGTACTTCTAAAAGCTTACTTTCCTGTTCCGTGTCTAAACATGATGAAATAATGACAGGTAAAGTATCAGAAGAACCTAGGAATGCGTACTTCAACGTACTAGGCAATGTTTCAATTCAAGCTTGGGTGGCTCAACAATGGATGGAATAAGCTTGGAATCAGAGAATAGGGGTTGTTCCACTTCATATTTCCTTTCAGTGACGTCCATTTGAGGTACAGATTCGAGCAGAGATAGGACGTCACTACAGTATGCATCATCATAGAAATCAGGGTTAAAGTTCTCCATACATGCTTGAAAGGGGTCAACGGATAGAATGTTAGTCAACGAATCTTGCATTAATCCTTCAATCATATTAACTTCATGACATCATCATCATCAAGATTCACAGGTTGTTGACTAATATCGAACACATTCAATTCTACCGTCATGTTACCAAAAGACAGTTTTAACACTCCATTCCGACAGTTGATGATCGCGTTGGACGTAGCCAAGAAAGGACGTCCTAAGATGACAGGAATGTGACAGTCTGGGTTTTGTACAGGTTGAGTGTCTAAGACAATGAAGTCTACGGGAAAATAGAATTTGTCAACCTTGATCAAAACATCTTCGACCACTCCACGAGGAATCTTGACAGATCGGTCTGCCAGTTGTAGAGTGATAGATGTTGGTTTCAACTCCCCAAGACCTAACTGCTCATAAACAGAATATGGCAGTAGGTTAACACTTGCACCTAGGTCTAATAACGCTTTATTGACCGTGTGTTCTCCTATAGTGCAAGAAATTGTTGGACATCCTGGATCCCTAAACTTGGGTGGAGTTTTGTTCAGAATGATGGAACTCACCTGCTCAGCTAAGAAAGCACGTTTTTGCACATTGAGCTTGCGCTTTTGAGTACACAAGTCTTTGAGGAATTTGGCATAAGCAGGGATTTGCTTGATTGCTTCAAGAAAAGGAATGTTGATGTTGACTCTCTTGAACAGATCTAACATCTCATTGTAATGGGTACTTTTCTGTTGATAGATCAATCTTTGAGGAAATGGGCAACAGGAAGATGAGTTGGCAAAGGGACATTCACAGCAGTAGAATTGTCAGATTTTCCAACTTGCTCAGATTCTTTGGTTTTCTGGGGTTGTGGAGACAACGTGGAATTTGTATCAGACTCATTAGGTTCGCCTACGTTGTTCTCGATGACTTTACCACTTCGGAGGGTGGTAATGGCATGGATTTGATCAGGTGAGGTTTCAGTGCAGGATGTTGTGCCTGTTTGAAATATCCTCTTTGGATTTTGTTGGGGTTGGCTCGGAAGTTTACCCTTTTCTCTCTCACATATTTGATCCATCTTTTGATCTAGATTTTTCTGACTTTGCATCAAACTCTGGAACATTTCCTCTAGGTGGATAATCTCTTGTCGGTATTGTGTTGAGGATATGATTGTTGTTGAGAGTTTGATTGTTGTTGAGGGTTTCTCGGGTGTTGATAACCTTGATTGTTCTGATATCCCTGATTGTTTTGATAGCTCTGATTGGGTTGAGATGGTCCTCCTTGAGTGGGTCCTTTTGACCATGAAAAGTTAGGGTGGTTTCTCCATCCTGGATTGTAGGTCTGTGAATAAGGGTTATGCTCTGGTTTTGAAACATGGCATGTGCCTGTTCAAGCCTAGACTCCTGGACTGCAAGCAAATCTGGACAATTTTGGAATTGATGGTTGGGGTCGTTACAAGCAGCACAAACAGATGAAGCGACATGTTCTCGGAGAGTAGTGGTGGAAGGTTTTGAATTTTTATGTAGTTCTAACTCTTCTAATCTCCTAACTATTGATGCCATGTTTGCTCTACCCTCAAAATCCGCTTCAATCCTAAAAGCCTTTGCTTCGGATGTAGTCTTTCTGGTTTCACGGATGGATTCCCACTGTTGCGTCTTTTCAGCTACTTCAATTAAGAAGTCCCAAGACGCGTCAGCAGTTTTATCTACGAATAGACCATTACACATCGACTCAACCGTTGTTCGGGTGGACACATCTAGACCTTCATACAAAATTTGCACAAGTCTCCATTTTTCAAAACCATGATGGGGACATTGGAGCAATAATTCATTGAATCTCTCCAGGTATCTAGCTAAGGTCTCACCTTCTAATTGCACAAAGCTATTCAGACTTTGACGAATTGTCGCAGTCTTGTGGTTCGGGAAAAACTTTTTGAAAAACTCCTTTATGAGGTCATCCCATGTCATGATGGATTGAGGCTGTAAAGCATAGAGCCAGGCCTTTGCCTTATCTTTCAGGGAGAAAGGAAAAAGCCTTAACTTCAGGGTTTCGTCGGTCATTTGAGTGAAACGCAGAGTTCCACAAATTTCCTCGAATTCTCTCACGTGGTGGTACGGGTTTTCATTCTCAACACCTCTAAAAATAGGAAGCATCTGTATTGTGCTAGATTTCAGCTCATAATGGCCATTAGCCTCGGGCAGCACAATACAAGAAGGTTGACTGGCTCTAGTTGGGTACATATAATCCTTGAGGGTACGTGGTTCTCCCATTGTTTCTGGTTGATCTGGACTGTCTCCCTCAGAACTTAGAATTTCGATAGGTTCGTCTGGGTTAATTCTAACAAGTCTGTTTGTCTGGTCTCTGTAGGTCACAATCATGTCCTAGTAGGTACCTTAACTAACATGTTGGTCAGACAGAGCAATCGGAAACAATTTGGCCCACAAGGGTTATGAAGATTTGGTTTTGAATGGGTTTTGGTTTAAAGAAGGGGTTTTGTTTTTGGTTTAAAAATTTTGGGTTTTTGAAAATTTTTGAACTAAACCTAGCATAAATTATCACAACTCATAAAAGAAAATAAAAACAATAATAATAATTAAAACAAACCCATAAAAGAAAAAAAGAAAAATAAAAGAAAAAAAAGAAAACAAAAAAATATTACAATCCCAAATAAAAAAAAAGAAAAGAAAATAAAAATTATTACAATCCCAAATAAATAATTAAATTAATTACAAGCCCAAATTTGAATTTAAATGAGGCCCAAGTGGGTTAACTCATGGGTTAGGCTTACTTGTTTTTGGAGGGAAGCCCAAAAATAGGCTTTTAGTCCCCTTTTAGTTGCACAGCCCAGTTGGGCTTTAGGATCGTCCTAGCAGCTCACGTCCAAGCCCAGCAGCAACAGGTGGAGCAGAGCCCAGCAGAAGCAGCAACGAAGCCCAGCTCACAGAAGACCACGAGCCCAGCAACAAAAGGAGGCAGAGCCCAGCAGCACTTGGTGAAGCCCAATTCAGAAAAGTACAAGCCCACTAGAAGAGGGCAGAGCCCAGCAGCTTCACTTCAGTTGGCAGCCCAGCAGCTTCACTTGGCAGCAGCAGTTGCTTTGGTTCACC
Source organism: Papaver somniferum (assembly GCF_003573695.1). NCBI lineage: Eukaryota > Viridiplantae > Streptophyta > Magnoliopsida > Ranunculales > Papaveraceae > Papaver > Papaver somniferum. The sequence continues at coordinate 162,864,885 of NC_039365.1, read as the reverse complement.
AGCAGCAGCAACAGCAACAGCAGCAGCAGACTTTGGCTTGGCAGCAACAGCACAGCACAGCTTGGCAGAGAAGGCACCAGCACCAGCAGCAACAGCAGCAACTTCACCAGCAGCAGCAACAGCAGCAGCAACAGCAGCAGCAGGCTTTGCAGCAGGCTTGGCAGCAACAACAAATAATGCACAGCTCCAGCAGCAGTTAGCAAGTGAACAAGATAGCAATGAACACACACAACTATGCAAGCACAACAAGGCCACAACAGCTATGAAAACTTCAAAAATATGGCAGCCAGCTCCCCGGCAGCGGCGCCAAAAACTTGGTGTGAAGATTAGGAGCACACAAAACACTTGCAAGTATACAAGGTCAAGATTTGTAATAAAAGGGTGAGTAGGGGTTTGTCCACAGGGAGAGGAGCATATAAGAAGTTTTCCTAGGCTAAACAAGAATGCAAGGTAAAGCAATAGAGAAACAGGCTAAGAACCACAGCAGGGAAAGATAACAGACAAGGAACCAAGGCTTGGAAAGTAAAGCAGCAAAGAAACAGCCAAGAAAAGCAGCAAATAACCAAGGCTTGGCAGCCAAGAGCAGGGTGAGGATTATGCACTGACTTCAGTGCACAAAAGCTACAAGGTGCAAGAAAATAAAAAGCAAGAAAATTAACTGAAGAAAATAACTGATCAGGAAGCAAACACACAGGACTGAAATTATAATTGACTAAAAGAGAAGTGGTGGGTAAGCCAAGGCTTATGATCCACCTTGTGTCCTAATCAAGTGACATGTTTCTAGGTTATGTTCATTCCTAAGCATACAACTAGAAATGGAAGAACACCAAATTGCTCACTAGTCTACCCCTAGCATTGGCTGTCTTTTGACAGTACAGCCAATCACAGGCTCTATGAACATTGGCATCTCTCATTTGCACAATCAAAACACAGCAACAGGAAGTAACTATCCTAGCTCATTCACACTTGACAGTGCACAAGGCTTCACTGAGCCTTGGTCTGAAGCTGATTAGCTCATGCTAACCATATTATGGCAACATACATACATTAACATAGATAATTCATACACATTTAGCAACATATCAGATAACCAAGAACATATGCAATACTCAACTGTCACTGATAAGCACTGAAATTTGAAATGCATTAAAATTTTGTGGCAAATTCTCTACTGGCTAGTCCAGAGAGATATACAATGTCTTTCACACACTCCCCACAACACCAATTTATACCCAATTACCCATTTAGGGTTTTCCCCAATTTTCCCCAAAGTCAGTAGAACTAGGGTTTGGTGAAATTGATTTACCTACTGTTGATGAGATACTCGCTCCATCTCGTCGACCCAATCTTCTCCTGCTTCTTCTCGTTCCTCTCGAGCTCCAATTGATGCTTTAATCATCATTTATATCCCCAATTTCTCACCTAGGGTTTTAGGCAGAGAGATGAGAAATTGAGGTTATTAATGATGCTAAAGAGATGGTACGTGATGGGCTTAGGTAGAATAGAGTTGGGGAGAAATTAGTGGAGTGATTTGGGGTGAGGTGGTGGTGATGGAGACGGACATGGTGGTGGTACGGGGCATGGCGGTTCTGCAGAGGGGGTGATGGAGGAGATGGTTCGATGGAGAAAGGGAAGGGTGCGTTTGTTTGAGGTGTAGGTGCTCGGTCGCTAGGGTGTGAGGCGAGTGTATCGAGTGTGATGATCTGCGACGCTGAGCCGTGGGATAGGGAGATGAAAGATCAATCGGACGGTGAGATGAAGTGAAGCTTGTAGCGACCGCTGGATTTTTTTATACAACGAAGTTAACGGCTCTAGATGGGGTTAGGTGCTGTAGTGTAAGGCGGAGATATCAAACGTTGATGAACAGCAAGGGAGAGACCGTTGGATTCAACTACCATCTAATCCGAAGGCTTGGAATTTCAGCGCTGTGGTGCTTGGCAGAGACTTCAGATTTTGATGCTCTATGAAGGAGCGACCATCGGATGCTTCTGAGAACTGATCTGACGGCTGAGAACGGAGGCGCTTTTGTGTGTAGAAAATGAGGTTGTGCGCACCATTCTTCGCGGCTTCCTTGCGTAATTTCTCCCGGCTTTTCACTACTTTTCTGCTCTTTTCGCTCCGCGACTCATCCGAACTTTATTTATTACCTAAAAATGCAAAATTAATTAATAAAAATATTTATTCTTGAAAACAATGAAAATACAGAATATGGGATAAAATGTAGAATTAATGCATAAAAGATGAGTTAAAATGCCAACAAAAAGGGATAAATATATACAATATTTGGCACTCATCACACAAGCAAGAGTGTGACAAAAAGAGAGAATAGATTGAAATTCGGAATTCGGCATGCACCTTCGTATCATTTGATCCACGCCATATTTCCATAAGTATGGTTCATCCCACACATATTGCTTGGCTATCTTCTTAAGTTTCATCTTTTGGAAGTTAGACATTGTATCAGGTACCATCCTTGTTACCAAGTAATTCACTATATCCGCGTACCAAGGTGTAGAACTTTCCAAGGAGAAAAGTTGTTCGTCCGGAAAGCGGTCTTGTAATGGAAGTTCTTCTTGAGACATAACAATTCTACTGAGATGATCCGCAACGGTATTTTCCACACCTTTCTTGTCTCGAATTTCTATGTCGAACTCTTGTAGCAATAGGATCCATCGGATTAGCCTTGGCTTAGCTTCTTTCTTCTTTATTAAGTATTTAAGTGCGGCATGATTGAAATATACAATAACCTTTGTGCCCACCAAATATGATCGAAACTTTTCCAATGCAAAAACTATAGGCAATAACTCCTTCTCCGTGGTAGAATAGTTGATTTGTGCATCATTAAGGGTCCTTGATGCATAATAGATAACATGGGACAATTTGTCCACTATTTGACCCAAAACGGCTCCAACCGCATAATCACTAGCATCACACATTAATTCAAATGGAAGATTCCAATCCGGTGATTTGATAATTGGCGCACTTGCCAACATTTCCTTCAATTTGTCAAAGGCATCCTTGCATTCCTTGTTGAAGTCAAAAGGTACCTCCTTTTGTAATAACTTGCACATCGGCATGGAGATTTTGGAGAAATCCTTGATAAACCGCCTATAGAAACCTGCATGGCCAAGAAATGAATGGATTTCCCTCACCGAAGTGGGATATTGTAAGTTTCTTATTAAATCTATCTTTGACTTGTCCACTTCGAGCCCTCGAGAGGACACGATGTGACCAAGTACTATGCCATGGTTTACCATAAAGTGACATTTCTTCCAATTAAGGACAAGGTTTGTGTCTATGCATCGTTTAAGAACTAGGTCAAGGTTGTCTAAACAACTATCAAAAGAATTATCGTAAACACTGAAATCATCCATAAATACCTCGATGATGCGCTCCACATAGTCCGAAAATATACTAACCATGCATCTTTGGAAAGTAGCCGGTGCATTGCAAAGACCAAACGGAATCCGTCTATATGCAAACGTTCTAAACATACAAGTAAAAGTGGTCTTCTCTTGGTCCTCCGGTGCAATAACAATTTGGTTGTATCCCGAATAACCATCCAAGAAACAATAATAAGAATGCCCCGCTAACCGCTCCAACATTTTATCAATGAAAGGTAAAGGAAAGTGATCCTTTCGAGTTGCGGAATTAAGCTTTCGATAATCAATGCACACTCTCCAACCGGTTTGAACTCTTGTAAGAACAAGTTCATCGTCTTGATTTCTAACAACCGTAACACCGGACTTCTTTGGTACCACTTGTACCGGATTAACCAATTTGCTATCGGATATTGGGTAGATCACCCCCACACTTAGCAATTTGAGTATCTCTTTCTTCACAACCTCCATCATGGGAGGATTAAGCCTACGTTGAGCATCACGTACCGGATTCACGTTCTCTTCCATTAGAATTCTATGCATGCACACGGATGGAGTAATGCCTTTGATGTCCGCAATTGTCCACCCAATAGCCGTTTTGTGCTCTTTCAAAACTCTAAGAAAACGGTCTTCTTGTACCGGTGTGAGGTTCTTTACAATAATCACCGTAAGCTCATCTTCATCTCCAAAGAAAGCATACTTCAAATGTTCCAGAAGTGGCTTCAATTCTAGCTTAGGCGCCTTCACAATAGATGGTACAAATAACTCATCATCCATGGGTAAAGAAATATATGAAACATTACCCTTTTTAGCTTTTTGCAATGCCGTCAAGGCACCACACATCTCCACCAATTCCTTGGAGATTTCAACATCCAAATTATACAACCCGTGGACGTCCAATTCAATGCTCTTTTGCAACACCACCTCAAGTTCGTCCTTTCGACTCAATTCCACCATTTGTTGCGCTAACGAATTAACCACATCAATGGAGTAAGCGGAATGCACATCACTTGGGTAGCACATGGCTTCAAATATGTTGAAGTGTATTATCTCCTTATCGAATTCCATAGTAAGTGTACCCTTTTCAACGTCAATCTTCGTATTTGCGGTCTTCATAAATGGCCTTCTAAGAAGTAAAGAAGTAGATGACCGATTCTCATTGTTGTCCATATCCACCACGAAAAAATCAACCGGAAAAATTAGCTCATTCACTTGCACTAGCACGTCTTCTACAAGTCCCTTAGGATATATGTTAGACTTGTTTGCTAATTGGATAATAACTCTTGTATCTTTCAAAGGTCCAAGATTCAAGGTGTCATATATATCGGCCGACATTACACTTATGAAAGCTCCCAAGTCAAGTAAAGCATGTTCAAACCTTTTTGTACCAATAGTAATTGGCACCGTGAAACCACCGGGATCCATGCACTTTGTAGGCATTTTCTTCAATAGCATAGCCGACGCGCTCTCGCCAACTTTAATAATTTCATTATCAAGCAACCTATCCTTCTTTGTGCATAATTCCTTCATGAACTTAGCATACCTTGGCATTGTCTTGATGGCCTCTATGAATGGGATGTTGATTTCTATCTTCTTGAAGATATCCATGAGTGCCTTGTCTTGAGCTTCTTTATTGGACTTAGCAAAACGACTAGGAAAAGGAGGTTGATTAGTGAAACTAGGAACCGGTTCCTTGGATTGGTCGGTTGGTGTCAAATTATCCTTTGGTGCGACTTCATCCTTGTCTTTGACTACCTCTTCACTAGTTTCTTCATAATGATTTGGACTCTCCACTTGTCTTCCACTTCTTAACGTCACCGCATTAACATTCTCTCTTGGATTCACAAATGGTTGTGAAGGAAGCTTTGTGGATGCTTGATATTTCAATAGATGCACATAAGTTGCCAATTGTCCCATTTGGGTTTCCAAATCCTTAATGGACGATTCACTCTTTTGTTGGCTTTGTTGTAACATAGAATTAAGACCTTGCATGCCTTGCATTAACGCATTGAGCTTGTCATCACTCGAAGAATCACGCTCCTTGACTTGTTGTGGTTGGAATTGTTGTTGAGGTTGGAAGCGTGATTGTTGGAAACCAATTTGTTGCACATATGGATTAGAAGCCGCCGCTTGCTTATTGGCATAACTAAAGTTTGGGTGATCCTTCCAACCGGTATTGTACGTATTGGAGTATGGATCGTACCTTGGCCTTTGATTTGGATATAAAGAATTTACTTGTTCGGTCTCATAATCCGGAATAATTACCGCGGCCATTCGGTGCATTACCCTTTCCATGCTCCCCATCCTTTGTTCAAGGTATGATGATGAATCACTAACTTCATGCACTCGCCTAACCGTTGTTTCTCCTCTTGTGTAGAAGTGTTGCGAGTTCGCAACCATACTTTCAATCAACTCTCTAGCTTGGGTCAACGTCTTGTTCATTAGTGCACCACCACCTACGGAGTCAAAAAGAGATCTATCACTTTGGTGGAGAGATTCATATAAGTATTGGAGTATCATGACGTCACTGAATTGATGGTGTGGACAGCTTGCCACCAATCTCTTGTATCGCTCCCAACATTCATACAATGACTCTCCCTCATTTTGCTTCATCCCACAAATCTCCTTGCGAATTTGAGTAGCTTTAGAGGCAGGAAAATATCTCTCGAGGAAAAGTTTCTTCATCCCATTCCATGTGGTGATACTTCCGGAAGGCAAATAATACAACCATTCCTTAGCATTGCACGCCAAAGAGAACGGGATATCTTTCAACATTGCTCCATCCGCATTAGTCCCCGGTGGAAGCATAGCCATGACTATGGTATAGAAGTCCATAAGATGTTTGTTTGGATCTTCATTCACCATGCCATGAAACTTTGGTAACTCTCTAATCAACCCCGAATTGATCTCGAAGGTTGAATTAGTTTGGATACACCATTGTTGTGTATCGAGCTTGTGAGAAGCTAGATCCTTGAGTGTACGATCAGCCATTTCTTCTTCGTCTATATCGGAATCTGCGAACTCACTAGATGAAGAAGGAGGAAGCAGAGTGTTAACCGCTCGAAAGAGGTACTTTAGTTGAGTGCCGGATCGAAGACGTATACCAATTGGACTTGGTTTTCCCTCTTTAAGCATTCACCAAAGATATATTACCTGAAACAAGACTCTCGAAAACTAAGTTAGATACGATATAGAATCTAACAAAGCAAGAATAAAGCAAAAAAAAAGACAAATAAAACAACTAAAATCGTCCGCTGCTCCCCGTCAGCGGCGCCAAAATTTGATGCGTGTCGTAACCACAACAAATTAATTAATATTTTTCCACCTAATTAACAAGTAATATAGTGTAGTCAAGTTCGTTCCCACGAGGAGCAAGAGGTTTTAGTTGTTTAGTTATCACAAAAAGGGGGGATTGGTTTTAGATTTTAAAAACAAAAGAAAGTAAATAAAGCAATTAAAAGTTTAAGTTGAAATCAATATGAGAGATTAGATCAAGGAATCCTTCTTCATTGCAAAACAATGATTCAAGTTATGTTCTTTTCCACTTTTTATTAGTCACAGATTATCACCAACCGTAGGTAAAGCATCTAGCTCAGTGTTAAACCCCTAAATCCTTAGTATCACCGGATCGAAAGTTCTCGACTACCGGATTCTATTCACCAAACCACCTAGTAGTAGCTCACTCAAGATGTAATTTAGTTAAACACATTAAGATTTATGAATTTATTAGGTTGATATTAGTAGTTAGACTCTTAGCTCAAGGTCTACTTGCTAACGTTGTTCCCACACACAATAGCTCCACGGAATCCCTCCGCAAGGTCTTGTGTTTTCTACCTATGTAAAGAGTCAAGAAACGATTACTTATCCCCTAACTTTCACTAGCTTTAGATCAATTAACAAATCAATTTAGTTGGCCTCCTAAACAATCTATCAATCAACCATGAATGTATAAACATTCCTATTAATAAAAACAAACGATAATCATATGAAAAACTTCAAAGTAGATTTAAAAAAACAACAACTCAAAACATGTTAAGAACTAGGAATTCATCCTCAATCAATAAGAAAATTATCTACTCATGTTTTTGAAATTCACACAAATAATTAAAAGGGAGAATTTTTAAAGTTCACACAAATAATTACAAGAAGAATTTTGAAAGCAACCAAAAACACAAGTGTTGTGTGTATAGAGGTGTAGAGAGGTAGAATTGTAGAGAACTCCTTTTTTTATAGGATTCAATGCTCTCCAATCCTTGTAGAAAAAGAATCCTCATTCCATAATAACACCACTTTCCCAATTTGAGCCTAATTCTAATTTTAAGTCAAATTCTCCAAATCTTCCAAGTTTCCATCCAACTTCCAAATCTAAGTACTCACACCCATGAAAAGAATCCACACAAAAATCTGTAATTTTGGTCGTCTGAAAATTTCTCGGGATCACCGGAATTTGGACGGAAAAGTCACCGTCGGCCACCTGAGGTCTGTCGTCACTACCTGAGTCAAACTAACAGTCTTTCTGGGTCGCCGTCATCTTTAACGGTCCGACTGACGGCGCCGTTATCTTGTCAACTCACCTGGATCACTGAATTGACTCGTCTGAATCGGATTCAAACCGAGTTCTTGTTGTTCACTGCTACACTTCAGGCCATTCTATTGATCCTTCCCTGCAGTATTTCCTTGCATTCATCTAACAACTCAAGCATTCATTCTTGCGCACCAGTCAGCACCAACACTGCAACTCACCATTGCATTTGCCAAATACATGTCACAATCCCTGCAATCTTAGCTCATACCCATCTAATCATTAGACATTGCCTTCAGATCCTCTCCAGTCACTTCTATCTCAGGCACTCAAATGCATCTTTAGCCATCATCTTCATCTCACATTAAATCATCACTTGCAATTCCACCCTCAGAACCAAGACACTGTCAACTGAAATACACCACCAACAATAGCTAGCTGAATGCATTTGAGCCATAAACCACATTCCATATGCAATGTTGCAGCACACAGTAACATCAATTCTGTACAAGCTCAAGTATTGAACCTGCACCACCAGTTCCTGCTCCATTCACTATTCCGGTGACTTAGCAGATTTGAATTCCTTTTTCTGATGTGTTCTTCTTTTTCTCCAAAACCAAAAGTAGCAACAGCTGTTCTTCTATGTATTAAGCCTAACATACATCTAAATGATTCATCTGCAGCAGCAGTAGCAGACTTGCTACTACCCATTCTTTCTCCTGCAGCACCAATACCCATTCATCAACTCTTCACCAAAGACCACCGTCGATCTCTCATTTTATCTATCTGTAACAACCAACAGCGCCACCTAATCTCCTCCATCCAGGCTAACCACAGATCCCATAACAGCTTCAGTTCAAACTTGCATCACAGACCACCAATACCAGTTGCTCCACCAACAATTTCATCTTCACACCGGCAACATCAAGACCACAAATTATCAACACCTTCACATGATTTCTTAGATCGAGAGCAACACTGACTCAAACCCTTATTTCTTCCTTGTCAGATTCATCCTTCAATTCACAACAAAACTCAAATTAATCACAAACCCATCTTAGCAGCAGCACCAGTTCTCTCTCAGATTCATCTTCATCTGCTCATCTCTCTTCCAAATAGAGACGAGAAATCACTTTTTTTTCTTCAATTGACAGAACCCAATATTAATTTCATCTCAGGAACCCTAACTTCACCTTCCAATCTCGGACTCATCTCTGTTTCATCAATTACAGCGACCAACACCATGATTCGCTTCGATTAACATCTTCTCAGTTCTTAACAGATCCTTAACTTGATGATTTCCAACTAACCCGTACCGATTTCATCACCAGAACCTCTCTCAAATCTCTCGAATCATCAGCAACAACTGCTGCTTTTCTCCATGGCTGCGCCTCTCTTTACTTCTTTCAAGAGCTAATAATTGAGAGGAATATCTCTCTCAATTTCAGATTTAGGTTATGATTTGGGCAAGATTCAGACGCCCAAGATAAGAACCACCCCATATGAGTGCCCTCAGCCAACAGTGGTTTGTGTCTAGTACTCCCCCAAATAGAGTTGCCCCTTAACCTTTGACCGGTCTCCAGATAGTGTTTTCCAATGAAATGACAACTTTGCCTTTATCCCTCAATTTAGGATGATTTCTTCTTATTTTCTCCGTATGAGTCCAAAGTACCTATAAAACTCAAAACAAACGTAAAATACAAAATTCACAAGAAAAAATAGCAAAGAAAGCATAACTACTACATAGTAAATTAGTTGTTTTAGACACCTATCAACTACACCAAGAAGAACATTGACATGTTTTCTTAACCGATTAAATCTATCATCTTGGATCCTAATAAGATTTAGAATCAGTTCACTCTCTTCAGCTGTTTCCCTTTCATTAATAGAGATAGACTCTTTTGAAGGCTAATCGGTAGAACACATGTCATTGGATGTCTGTCTCGTCAGAACACGTGGTTCGTCTATATTTGAGATTGAAAAATCTTTCTCTTTAATAGAACCAATCGAGACAAGACTTTTATTTCTGGTGATGCGATTATCAGAGATAGTACTCTTGTCCATAGAGTCAGATTGCTACAAACACAGACTTGTAAGGTCTTTAAACGTGTTTTCCTGCTCTGATTCCAATTGAAAAAGCGGGGGTCTAAAAACCACACCCAATATTTCGATTAGTAATCTGTATGGACTAACTCTAATATACTTTTAAGAGAATCAACTAGACAGTCAGACTCAATCTTAATTAAAGTATATCAAAGAGTTATATCTCACTTTCTCGATTTAATACTTACTCAAAAAAATAGAAATATGCGAGTCTAATTGAATACAAGAGAAATCACTTGAACGGTACCAAAGACCAATGTTCAAGGATCAATCAATTTCAATCTTGGATTTCCCAATTGATTGATTCAACGCATAACCTGTGATATTTCAATTATATAACAAAATATAATGCGAAAAATAAATAACACAAACACCAGAAGTTTTGTTAACGAGGAAACCGCAAATGCAGAAAAACCCCGAGACCTAGTCCAGATTGAACACACACTGTATTAAGCCGCTACAGATACTAGCCTACTACAAACTAACTTCGGTCTGGACTGTAGTTGAACCCTAATCAATCTCACACTGACCCAAGGTACAGTTGCGCTCCCCATGTCTCTGATCTTAGCAGGATACTATGCACTTGATTCCCTTAGCTGATCTCACCCATAACTAAGAGTTGCTACGACCCAAAGTCGAAGACTTTAATAAACAAATATGTATCACACATAAAAGTCTACGGTAATAGATAAATCTGTCTCTTATAGAAATACATATGAGTTTTTGTTCCGTCTTTTGATAAATCAAGGTGAACGGGAACCAATTGATAAACCAGACTTATATTCCCGAAGAACAGCTCAGTATTATCAATCACCTCACAATAATATTAATCGACTAGAGAAAGAAGATACTGTGGAATCACAAACGATGTGACGAAGATGTTTGTTACTTCTTTTATATCTTGCCTATCGGAGAAATCAGTCTCAAGCCAATCTTACGATTGTACTTGGTACGATAGAAACAACAAGATCAGATCACACAACTACAAGAAAAGTAGTATCGGTCTGGCTTCACAATCCCAATGAAGTCTTCAAGTCGTTAACCTACAGGGTCTCGGTAGAAACCTAAGGTTAAAGGAGAACTGACTCTAGATAATAAAACTAGTATCACACAGGAGGTGTGGGGATTAGGTTTCCCAGTTGCTAGAGTTCTCTTTTATATAGTCTTTCAAATCAGGGTTTGCAATCAATGTTAGCTTAGTAACAAAGCATTCAATATTCACCGTTAGATGAACACCTGATTAGATTCAAGCTAATATCTTTAAACGGTTAGATCAAAACTTAGCTTGTTACACACAAATGAAATGCACGTTTATTTAGGTTTGTGTAACCGTACCCAAACATGTACATCTAGTTGGTTCAACAGTAGTTAACCATATGGTTAGCCATATGAGCACTTTTATATCAACCATATTTTTCTTTAACATAACTAGTTCAAATGAATCATATGAACTAGTTAGAGAGTTGTTCAATTGCTTAGATCTTATAGAAGTATACAAGACAAAATCGAAGCAAAAACGATTTGATTCACTCGAATCGATTCATGAACTTTATAGCCACTGTTTGCAAACTTGCATTCCTTAGTTTATATAAGTTTAAGTTCACGAATAATCGTTTTTAGAAAATAACAGTCCGCGGACTTAAGTACCCGGAATAAGTTTGTTTTCAGTTCACAAACTCCAGCATAAATTCTCGGGATGAGAACTTCTGACAATACGCGGACTCTAGTTCTGATTTTCCTGAGCAGCAAAGTACGCATACTTTGGTTCAAGGAATAAGGACTTATATACGTATGAGTTACCACACAGTTTTTATATCCAACCATGGTTATATAATATAAACTCTCATTTCAATCATTGAAAGATTCTTAGAGGACGTTATATAGTTGTTGTCCACACACTATTTTTCGTCAAAGAAATTTTCAAGTAATTGAAACTTAATATGACTTTCGTCACTAGTAAAGATGGACTTGGCCAAAGCGAAAGCTTACCAACACATATTTCGAGAAATAGATAAGCGAGATAAACTTGGATCGAAATAACAAATGTGTATAATCAAAGTCTATATAGCAAAACGACTTTTGTCTCAAGATAAGAGATAGACTAGATAGACTTTTTGCGTGATAGATGAGTTTAAGTCTCCACATACCTTTTAGTCGATGAAGTTCCACCAGTTCCTTGAGTAGTTCTTCGTCTTTGTATGATGATCTCCATGGAGTCTTGAGCTCAACTACACTTTCTATCCTAGTCCGATACTTAGATATAAATATACTAGAAATCAAGAATTATAGTTTTGATCACTAACATTGACAAACATGCTTGAGATAGCAACGCATGCGAGTTCGATCGAGCAATACTCTAACATGCTCGAAATGCAAACTTCAATATTTATAGACTAGGGAAGTTTGGACACCAAGGAATTTCCAAAACTGAAAATATTCTCAAGATATGCAATATATTTCCAAATTCGGTTTTCATAATTCCTGGAAATGCTTTGTCCAAATATTGACCGAAATCTTAGTAGAAAATCTCAAATTAGTAAATGCACATTACCAATTTTTATTTTCTAAAGATATGCATTTTAATTGCTGGAAATTAAAAGAATATAAAGCTAAAAACCTTAATGAAAAGATTCTCAATTTATTTCGATCCGAGATTCTCCTTTAGTTATTAAGGAACATCTTTGAACAATAAAATATAAGAATTACTGCACATGTTCAAAGTATGTCGACATCTTTACTTTGTAAATCCCTTTTTATATTTACAATCTTGGAACCGATATGCCACACTTCCAAACGAGTTTAGAATTGGTTCGAATGACTTCCAAGAACTATGTGATTGATATTCCTATCAAATCACCATTAATGGGTTTCATGGTTCTACCAAAACACAAGGCTTAGGTTCTTCCTCCATGTGGGTACTAGGATCGGTCACACTAGCTTTCCAAAAATTAGTTGACTAGGTACTAGGATCGGTTACCACATAATTATGGCATTTACTCGTAATCGGTTGCACAAGTCATAGGATGAGTTACCAATTACTAAGACTTGTTATACCTCTTACAAGGATCGATTCCACATACTTGTGATCGGTTGCACCTCTTACTAGGACCGGTTCCCCAATGTCTAGAGTTGGTCATACCAATTACAATATATCGACCATACCATCTCAGGTGATTACTTAATATCGTTTTCACTGATAAAAGTCATACCAATGCAAAAGTCAGGCATTATGAATAGTTTTACCAAGATACATAAACAAGTTATGAGCGGTTATACTAAACACACATATTGGTAATCCAAAGATTTTCAATGAATAACAATACCAATAATCCTAGGGTTTTCCCTTTCGATTCATAAAACAAGTTTATGAATTGTACTTCCTTTAAACGAATGTGAAACATTGTTTCCTAGGACGAAATATTCACCCAAACCCATACACATAATCACAATAGCATTCATACGGTTACGTCGATGTCTTATATACGAAATTCAAAAGATAGACGTTATACTTCGTATTGTAATTCCTTAATACTATGTCTAACTAGGGTATAATCCTTCACAGCTTCGCAGTTATGTTTTCAATATGCACGAATTGAAAGATACGTTAGGAATGAAACAATTCAAGTCAAATATTACTAACCTCAAGAGGAAGGATGATATCGTCGTTGTAGCTCTTTAATTCTTCATATTCTTCAAGTCTTCGAGTAATACTTGTAAGTCTCATATCCTAGTAACTTTTTAGCTAACCTATACAAAGTTGACTCTAGTAAATAATCAAGCGACTCTTTAAATGAGTTTTGATTCAATAAAATATGACAACCACACTTGACATACCAATGCTTGGTGGGTTCAATCGAGCTATGCTGTAACAGACTGTACCTTAATCAGTGTGAGATTGGTTAGGGCATAACTACATTCCAGTCTGAAGTTAACTTGTAGTAGGCTAGAGTCTGTAGCGGCTTAATACAGTATGGTGTTCAAATCTGGACTAGGTCCCAGGGTTTTTCTGCATTTGCGGTTTCCTCGTTAAAAAAACTTCTGGTACGTGTGTTATTTCTCTTTCACATTATATTTTCTATATAATTAAAATATCACAGGTTATGTGTAGTTCAATCAATTAGATAATCCAACCTCTGGTTGTTGAAATAAATTGATTGATACTTGAACATTGGTCTTTGGTATCATTCAAGTTGTTTCTCATAATAATCAGGCTCACGGATATCTATCTGTTTGATTTGATGATTACATTGAGAAACAGAGATATAATTTTTTTGGATGTATTTTCCTTGATTGAGTCTGAGTGTCTAGTTGATTGGAAATATATTGAAGTTAGTCCATACAGATTGCCTAAATGAAATATTGGGTGTGGTTGTTAGATCCCCACTTTTTCAATGTGTAGTTGAGCGTTAGACTTCACGGCGTTCATCGATTGAAGAAGAATAACTACTAAGGGGAGCTTGTGGAACTTCATCAACAAAAGGTATGTGGAGACTTGAACTCATCTATCACTCAGAAGTCTATTTCTATTCTTTCTCCTATTGAGACAAAAGTCGTATATCTATATAGACTTTAAATTGTACATATTTGATATTTCGAGCTGAGCTTAAGTCGCTTACATATTTCTCGAAATATGTGTAAGCTTTCGCTTTAACCAAGTTCATCTTTTATTCTTGACGAAAATCAAAAAATAATCATGTGAAAATCGCCTGGTAACATCGTATATGATTTGTGTGAGACAATCATTTGATGTAGACTCGGAATGTTTCGTATTGATCACTTGAAAATTTCTTTGAAGCTAATAGTTTGTGTGATGCAGCTATTCTCATCTTCTAAGAATATTTCAATGATTAAAATGGGAGTTTAGAACAATTAACCATTGATTGAATATTGCATAGTATGCGTACTTGTATGCTAACTGTTGCAAGTGTATTCCAAGTCCGGGAATTTAGTATGCATACCTGTATGATAAACACAGACTTACGTATCTCAAAAACATGTTAATGATTTTTAGTTTTTCTTAGTTGCTATGATAACTACTAAATTTTTTGGAAAAATATTCAAGAATCAGAAGAATGGAAAATTGAAGAATAAGATTTTTAGGTTTGGGAAACTCTTATCTTTTATGATTACTGCAGTAGCAACAATTCTACTGAAGATATATCATGCTGACTTTTTCAAAGTTCAATTAGGAGTTTGAGGATGTTGAACTCGACAGTTGACCAATATGTTTTGATCACGGGGAGGTCTGAATTTGTTGCAGCTTGTAGGGGTTAGCTATTTCTTTGGGAATTCAGAATTTCTTATCAATTGAGAAAATAAATTAACTGAACCCGAAGAATTGCTTGAATACATTGTTATCAACACTGAAAACATGGTGATATGCAATAATTTTTACGTGGTCTATGAAACCAGTAGTTTTACTTAATATGCTTTCATAACAAAATGTACTTAATCTTATAAACGAAGTTGAGACTTATCATTTTATATTTTTTTCTCCAAAAAACAAGAAGAAAATAAAATCCTCTTTCCAAGGAGTTAGGACACACATACACATATATATAGGAGAATCATCAATAAATGAATTCCATGTAAATAGGAAAATTGATCTTTCCAAAACATCTTATGAAGGACTTCGTGAACCAATACATCACGGGTAGACGTAAGCCAATCCGTTCATGAACCTTTTTCAGTACATACAAACTTTTTGATATTCTTTTATTATTATCAAGTTGTAGTACTAAATGTTAGATGTCTATCCGTGGAGAAGAATAAAATTTTCACATGGAAACCATTAAGTTTAGATGTCAACCACATCGATTATCTAGAAAATCTAAGAGCATAAAATATATTTTAGATTGTTAGATAGAAGTTTTCATGGACCATGTTCTCGTCTCTTGCTTAGAAGTCAGGTAGGCAGGTAAACCTTAATAAAATAGGATGATACCCGCATAGAGTCATTATATTTTGGACTCACTACTAGTGATGTGATAGCACCTAGGAAAAATTGACTGAACTAAAGGTGTGAAGAGCACATTAATGACTGAACTATATAGAGCGTCAAAATACACATAGTCGGTTACATGGCCAGTGTTAAAGTAGTTTAATTTATTGGAGCAAGGCTTAACAAATAAAGATAAACTTTTTACTGTCTACACTTTTAAATAAAATTATGTTCCAGACATGATTGGATCCCATGAAAGCAAATATAAAAACTATTCAAACCATAAAAGGTTGTAACAGATATGCTTGAGCAATATTGGCATCATAAAACATGGTTTTCATGATATTTTGTGCGAACCTCGTATTCCACTATACCATTTTTAGCGTTTAGTAACAGGCTTCTTCAGTTGCAAAGAGGGGTTGCAACAGTTTGAATCTGTGAAAGTTGATGTTGCAATTTTTCGCAACGGTTGTGAAGCAGTTGCTAATTTTCGGTTGCAACAGTTTAGTTGCGAAATAAGATGGTCGCAACAACTATAAACAGTTGCGAAACTGGAATTTCGCAACAGATCATCTTTGCGATTTTTTTGCAACATTAAAAAATAGTGGTTTGGACCTGGTCAAATCAAGTCAAAATCAGGTTTTGGACCGGTCAAAACCACTATTTATTTACTTTTTAATCAGGTTTTAATTCTTCAGTTTCCCTGTTCATTTGGAAATCATTCCCCTGCAACAATTTCAGGCAGAATTATAGTGACAATCTTCAGCTCTTAGGAAAAAACATTCAAAGCATATACCCATAAGTTTCTAAGAGACATAACTTTGGCAATATATAGTCATTTCATACATTGAATTATAAACACCAACCATCATTGAACTTAGGAAACTCATGAAATCATAAACTAAAGACACCATGTTTGTTTACTCCTGACTCATCTGAGTCGTCTGGATCTGAATCATCTGGATCTGAGTGAAATCACCTGACTCATCTGGATCTGAGTCGATATGTTTGTTTTGAGTCAGATCTGACTCATCTGACTCAGAAATAAGTGAGTCAATGGTTTGGTCCCATGAGTCAGGGGTATTTTTTTACCTGACTCAAATGAGTCCGAGTCAGGGGTAATGTCTGAGTCAGAGGTCGAGTCAGATCTGACTCAAAATGGAAAACAAACGGTCTGACTGCTGACTCGGTCCGAGTCAGGGGTTGACTCAGATTCAGACGCCGAGTCAGCTGCAAACAAACAAGTTCTATGTTTGTGGGCTTGGGTATATTCGGCATTTTTTTAGTCGGGTTATTGCATGGTCTTTTCCTTTAGGTCCCCTCAGAGCGTCCACAGTGGGAGAGTAAACCCAAATATTTGGTCTTTTGAACAGACGTAGTGGAACGTACTATCGATCAAATTTTGATCAACGACTAAAACCCAGAGTATATTTGGTCTGGGACCAAGACTAAACCCAGATATAGTCGAACGTTGGTATACTTCACGCCCCACCACCAGGCGGACATATAGTGCACGTCCCACATCAGGCGGACGTATATTCCACGCCCCACATCAGGCGTTGGTATAGTTTACGCTCCACATGGGGCGTACATAAAGTCTACGCCCCATTTTTTTTATTATTATTTTGTATGGGGCGGGCATTATACCCCCGCCCCATTCTTTGTTTTCAAAACCATTTTAGTGGGGCGGGCTTTATATCTCCGCCCCACTTCTTTCATTTTTTTTTTTTTTTAGGATCTACCCAATCAGGCGTTGGTATAGTCTACGCCCCACACCAGGCGAACGTATAATGTACGTCTGACCAAATTTAGTCTTTCCACCGTAGCGTCACACACCATACTAAACCCAAAATTTGATCTTTTTTTCCCTCTTTGATCTTTGGTTATACTCGCACCACTGCAGTTGCTCTCATTGGCTATTATGTTTAACCCCCAAGTACCCCCATCATCCTATATCACATGCTAGTATTGATGTTTTTTAAGGAGCGAAGAAATTGCCAGCCCCGGCATCCATCCTTATTGAGCAATTAATTTCTACGAGGTGTACTGAATCTTTAATCCTAGTAACTTCAAACAATTCAAACCCCAAAGTCAATTATTTGGCAACCTTAATACCTTAATTTTATCTCAGACCAATTACCATCAAGCATAAAAATCCCCCGTCTTTTAAGCCAAATCAAAAGCTCAAAATATCCCAACTATCCAAAACCCATTACCATTACCAATTCTCTAAATGCACTCATCCTCACTTACTAGTTTCCACCCTCTCGCCATGTCTATCCTTGCATGGAACTGCCAAGGCATTAACCAACCGAAGACAATGCAATACTTGAGAGGATTAATATCCATGTATGAACCAACTATTCTATTCATATCTGAAACGTTAGCCAACACCAACCAAATCCCGCGCATCGCACAAACTCTACAATTACAAAATCATTGCTCCGTCCCCAAAATTGGTAGAAAAGGCAGACTCTGACTCACGTGGAATAACGATGTAAATCTACGAATTCTCCAGAAATTCCAAAGTTATATTCACGCCATCGTCACCCCCCTGCCCCAGGCCAACCTTGGATACGCACCGGTATATATGGACCACCACAACCGCCCGCCAGGAAATATTTTTGGCATGACTTCCCAACTCTATTCCCCATCATTACCACTCCATGGATTCTAATTGGAGATTTCAATGAAGTCATGGATCAATTAGAAAAGAAAGGCGGCAGACAAATCACTTATGCTCAGACTCAACCTTTTCTAAATCTAATCTACCAAATGGGTTTTTTAGACTTAGGATTCCAAGGAAACCCCTACACCTGGACAAACAACCATCAAGGCCAGAACAATATCCAAGAGCGCCTCGATAGAGCTATATCCAATCAACAATGGAGAACTACCAACCCACATGCAGCAATCACGCATCTACCACGAATTGCTTCAGATCATGCACCAATTCTGCTACAAACAAAAGCTTTGGACTGCCAAGGAAACAAGAATTACAAAAACTAAAAGCAAACAAACCCAACAACCATAATGCAAATGGCTATCAAACTTCAACAGGAATATACATGGGCTCAACACAACCTCCCACCGATGCTACCTGACATGAAATTATCTTCAAACCCCGCGCGCATGATCCCACAATCAACTATAATTTTAGTAGGATGGAGCAAACCTCTCGCAGACTGGATCAAAATCAACACGTACGGGACGGCTAGAGGTCATCCGAGTCTTGCAGGAGCGAGCCATGCTTATCGCAACAAGAGCGGCTACAGATCACGAATGGCCAAAGGTGCAATTCGAAATGGATTCAGAAAACCTCCTGCGATTTTTAACCTCAACAACTGAACTTCCCTGGTATTTAATCAATATGATAGCGGAAATCAAATCTGGATTGGACCAAATTCCACACTGCACCATCACGCACAATTACAGGGAAGGAATCAGGCGTCTAACGGACTAGCAAACAAAGCGGTGGACGACAATGCATTAACAAACTTATCAATAACCATTGGGATCATATAACACCACCGTGTATTAGACCTATTGTAATGACAGATTCTATAGGTACAACGTACCCCCGTGTAATTTCGTCTTAATATAATAAATCTTATGCTTCAAAAAAAATATTATAAGAATCATAATTAAATGCTTTTCACTTTTTCGGACCATGGATCACCTTGAGTATCAAGGAATATCTTTGAACAATAAACGACAAGAGTTATGTACATGTTCAAATATGTCGACATCTAGAAGTTTGTGAGAAAACCCTAATTCCAAGCCTCACACAAAACTTACAAAGATATATGAATATTGGAAATTCGGTTTGCTTCTTGGGATCGGTTGTACCAACCTCACAATGTAACTTGTGATCGGTTATACCATGTTTCCCACACCAAGTTGTTACCGGTTACACCTTGCTTCCCAGAGGCAGTTTGTGATCGGTTACACCTTACTTCCTGAGTTAGCTTGTGATCTGTTATACCTTGCTTCCAAAGGTAGCTTGTGATCAATTACAACTAACTTCCAATTCATCTTGTGATCGGTTATACCTTGGTTCCCAAAGTAACTCATGGCCGGCTAGAATTTGCATTCGAATATATCTTGTGATCGGTTTAAACTAGATTTACAATGAAGCTCATGACCGATTGCAACAAACTATATTATATAGGCTATGACCGGTTACCATAAATCTTAACAAGTTAAGATAGGTTCTACCAAATACATCTTCCATTGGTTATCCAAGAGATATTCAAAGAATAACAAGACCAATCATGATACCTTTCGATTATGAAACAAGTTAATAAATGTACTTTCTTTAAATAAATGTTATAAAACATTGTTTCCTAAGGTGAAATCATTCCTATATAATGCACACATAATCAAATAACTATAACAATAGATTATGTCGACGTCGTACTTACGAAGTTCCAAAAGATAAGCGTTCATACTCCGTAATATGTTTTCCTTGACACTTTGATCATACTATAATGACCAAGTCACATCACTAGAATATTATATATAATATATATAACTTCGCATGTTATCTTTTCAATATAGCACGATTTTAAAGATACGTTAGAAATGGAAACAAGATCAAGTCAATATTATTAACCTCAAGTGGAAGGATGATGTCGTCGTTGTAGTCGTTACTTTTTCACATTCTTCAGGTCTTCAGAGCAATACTTGTATATCTCAACATTCCTAGACTTTATAGTCTAACCTAAACGAAGTTGACTCAAGTATTTAATCAAGCAACTCTAGATGAGTTTTGATACTAAAATATGATAACCAAACTTGACATATGAACGCTTTGTGAGTTCAACCGAGCTATTAAAAAAATAGGATACATAATAGTAATTGGACTAAAAAGGAGGGACAATTTGGAAATTTCCAGGGTATGACACCAAACCACCCAAATCCAATCTTTTCGTGTCAAATTGGAAAAAGAGTCATGTCCCACATTTACACAAAGTCGCCATATATAGAGTCCTCCCTTGCTTCGCTCGGTCAGGAACAGACCTAGTCGTCCAGAATTTGACGATCACACATTTTAAACTTCTTTTCTCCCGTCTTTTTCTTTTTTATAGTCGATCAGGTTGGGGGATCATCTAAATCTGGACAATATTAATACTCTGACCATATTAAAGTCAAATCAAAACGTAGAATCAAGATTAATCTAAAAAAAATGAGTGAAGGCGGTGGTCCATGAGTTGATATAGAGTAAAAGAAGATGGGAGTTGATATAGAGTAAAAGAAGGTGGTTGGTGGGTAAAGATAGAGTAGAAGAAGGTGGTCGCCGGTGGAGATGGTAAAAAAGAAATCATCCGTAAGTTATGATTTTCGGTTTACTTGTTAGGATTGTTTTGTCAAAAAGTTGTATTTAGAATTTATGAAAAATTATATGGGTGATAGATAGGATGACTGGAGGTGGTAATTAAGGTGGGTGGTGAATAAGAAAACCATGGGTGGTAAATAGGTGAAACCATGTATTTTATCAAAAATACCCAAATAACTTTTTTGGTGAAGCAGAAATGGACCATGGTCATGCCCAAATTCATATCCGGTCCTATACCATACCATACCATACCATACGGTGCATGCTATAGTTTTGAAAAATGAAAATTTCAAATTTGCTTCAATTTTGTGTACGTCATTTTTGTGGGGTACTGCAACGGGGTTAGTCTGTTTGAAGATAGTACTTGTATGGTATTTTGATTCTTCTTCCTTCACTTGCTTGCAATGTTTTCAGCTTTTCTAGGTTTTCATTACAGTGCTTTCAAACTTCTGTGGAGAGAGAAGCAACAATGTTTGCTTCAATTAACAGGCATAAAGCAACAATGTTTTCACTACAGTACTTAAATTTCTTTTGGAGCGATAGCGATGAGATTATTAAGCCTCAGATCTACTAGGAATTTACTCTAATCGTGAGGGATTTTTACTTATTTTTTCCTTAATCACAAATTTTATTATTCGATAACCAAAAAATTACAAATTTTGATAATGCAATATCAGGAATCAAAAGAATAAGCAAGAAAAAAAAAAAGAAAGAATCAAGCCTACTCAAAAATGAAGGCCTACCCCTAGTTAGCAATTCGAGATTCGGCAAACGTCCAGAACGGTAAACGTACGGGTATTATACGATTTTATAAAATTCAGATTCGGTCCAAAATTCGGTCAACGGGACGTGATTCGTTAGTAATTCGGAACGGCATACGTACGTGTATAATTCGATTTATAAATGTGAGTTCGGCTCTGAAAATTCGGTATCTATATATAACAAATAATTTGTATTTATAAGGTCATAGACCAATTTTTATGCATATGTGTGAGTTATTTAAAGAAAAAATAAACTTAATATGATGATATTAATAATATATACAACATTAGTTATCTAAGAGGACGTCGTATGGTGGTTTAGATGCTTGATTAGTGAGTTTGAGATCTCTCTCACCTTCACCTTCAAATCTCTTCAGTCGTTTTTTGTTTCATAAAAATTACAACACGTCTAATATTCGGTCGTGTATGCTCGGGAGACAGTAAAGTCCAAAAAGTGAAGTCTTTGAAAAGTAAAAGCTAAAGAATTTATGGCGAATTAAGCGGACGTATCATTCGGAATACGTAAAATTCGTGAACGATTCGCGAATAATCCGGGAATGCCACATAATACGTGACTTGGGTTCGGAGTTGCAAACGTACGCGAATAAGACGGTAAAATTCGTGATACGGAAAAATTCGCGAATAATTCGCGCCTACCAGTAATCTAAAGACTAATTACCTTTTTTTTAATCTAAATAAAAAAAAAGTCATTTTATTCATAGCTAGGTCTTTTTTTCCATGGATCTGTTTTCATATTCTCTCAATCTTTATCTGTTTCAGTTCCGGCTGATTCATTGGTCTTGCATGTTTTGTGTGTAGATTTGTTTCTTATTTCTTGAGATGTTGCATCTTGTGATTTTAACCGTTGATTTATATTCCATGATGTTGAATTGCTATCTTATCTTATCTTAGAGCAACTGCAGTGGACAATTAAGAGCAAATTTCTAGTCGAGTGGGCTGGCGTAGTGGAACGGACCATCGATCAAAATTTGATCAAAGAGTAAAACCCAGACCAAATTTAGTCGGCGATCAAGACCAAACCCAGATATAGTCGAGCGGTCGTATAGTTCACGCCCCACCACCAGGCGGTTATATAATCTACGTCCCACACGAGGCGTACGTAAAGTCCCCGCACCACACCAGGCGTACGTAAAAGTCTACGCTCCACACCATTTTTTATTTTTATTTTAATTTTGTATGGGGCGGACATTATACCCCCACCCCACTTCTTTCTTTTTTTTTTCTTTTTTTTTTTAAGAATCTCCCCAATCAGGCGGACATATATCCCACATCCTACACCAGGCGAATATATAGTGTACGCTCGATCAAATTTAATCTTCCACCAGTAACGTCACACACCAGACTAAACTCAAATTTGATCGTTTGTTTTGGTCTTTGATCTTTGGTTATGATCGTAGCACTGTGGACGCTCTTAGGAGTATTTGTAATTGGAATTCCACTGTAATTTCATTGGAATTAAGTGTTAAAAATGTTGTCGTTCATTATAATGGTTTTGTTATTGTAATCTCCGGTCCGGAATCAGGTATCTCTGTAGGTTCCTGTTTAGTTGTGGAATCTTGTGATTTCTTTATGCGCCGTACAAGATGTTGTTTGGTTGTTTCAAATAAATGTTATTTTTGTTGGAATTCCACTGTAACTTAGAATTGAACGATTAAGCAGATGTAGAACTATGGTTGATGTCGTTGTCGCGGTTCTGTCCCTAGTCTAGTTTCCGGGAGCACTGTTGCTTTATGTGTCTGCAAGTTTGATTTTTCAATTTAAAAGTAAAATTAAGAAATAGAAAAGAAATGAAAGAAACAGATTAGAGTGGGTGAGCTAGGAGGTAACGTGTCATATAGATAAGGGTGTTTGTTAAGATTTCCTCGTTTTCTTAAGCACAAGAGTCAGTAGCGTCGGTGATTTTGTTTGTAGGTTGTATGAATTTTCTAGGCTCACTATGTTTGTGGGCTTGGGTATATTTGGCGTTTTTTAGTCGGATTAATGCATGGTCTTTTCCTTTAGGACCCCTTATTGGCTATCATGTTTAGAACACTAATTTTGGGCATGCCTAAAACTTTCAAGGCATACAAAGGACTAGTCCTAACTTGGGTGACCTTATAAGGGGTACCTTATTGGGTGGTTCAATTACCTATATGCCCTTAAATTCTCTAAATTACTACTAATCTATCCCTATCCCTAATACAAAAATCTATAATCAATAAACCAAAATCAGTTTCATATCCCTAACCCCTTCTTCTTCCTCATCCACAACAGCCGAACCCTTCTTCTTCCTTTTTTTTTCATCGTATCATCGCGGAAATTTAATCGCCGATTCGTGAAAATTTAGTCGACGATGAAACTCATCTATATAATGGTTCGCCGTAAGCCAGTATCTCGTTCTAATCGAGCGATTGAACAACCCATTGAAGAAGAAAAAGATTTAGAGAGTGAAGAAGAAACTCAAAATCAACCACAAAATCAACCGGAAGAAGAGATTGAAGAAGAACCAACTCCACAAATGAGAATAAGAAGGTTAGTTTTACAAACCCATCTCGTATTTGATGTTTTTGATTGGTTTGATTGATTTAATTCGTCAAAATCATGTTTCTGCGGCGGTTACAGGGTATGGTTCGGCGCAAAACAAATCTTAGATGTGCGCCGAGATGTTCTTGAAACTGAACCCTGAAAGTGCACATGAACGGCTCGTCGTATATCTGAAATCCGTTTTAAGCCGAACTTGGTGACACAGAGACTTATATTTAGGATCGGCTTATTCGATGGTGTTAGTTTTGTGCCGAATATGTTTTGTGAATTTCAGAAATTTTGCATGTGCGTAGGATCGGCTTGTATGGTAGTATTAGTTTTGTGCCGAATAATTGTTGTTTGAATTTCAGAATTTTTGCGTGTATAGGATCGGCTCATATTGTAGTACTAGTTTTGTGCCGAATAAATGTTTGAATTCATAAGTCTAGATTCGGCTTATTCGATAGTATTAGGGTTGCGCCGAATATCATTGTTAAAATTTCATAAATTTTACTAGTGTGTAGGATCGGCTTATTTATATGATATCATGTTGCGCCGAATACATGTTTGAGTTCATAATCATAGATTCGGCTTATTTGACGGTATCGGTTGTGAGCCGAATATATAGGATCGGCTAATAATTTTGCATGTGCGTAGGATCGGCTTGTATGGTAGTATTAGTTTTGTGCCGAATAATTGTTGTTTGAATTTCAGAATTTTTGCATGTGCTTAGGATCGGCTTGTATGGTTGTATTAGTTTTGCGCCGAATAAAGGTTTCGATTCATAAGTCTAGATTCGGCTTATTCGATAGTATTAGTGTTGCGCCGAATATTATTGTTAAAATTTCATAAATTTTACAAGTGTGTAGGATCGGCTTATTTATATTATATCATGTTGCGCCGAATACATGTTTGAGTTCATAATCATAGATTCGGCTTATTCGACGGTATCGGTTGTGAGCCGAATATGTGGGATCGGCTTATAATTGTTTTGTGGTATGAGCCGATCCACTCTCTGTGTAAGCTAATAAAAATTTCAAGACATGATTCGTCTCATATGTGTTATTTCGGGTAAGCTGAGCCTTCTTATTTTCTTACAAGTTTTTGGCTTTCCAAATCTCTTTGTTGTTCGAATTAGTCTTATAACTTTCATACTTGTGTCAGGACCAATGCAGCTACAAAGAGGAAGAAGATGGAGGTAACACCTTCTACTTCTAAAACCCCGATCCTAGGAGGAGGTAAGAAAAAATTGGGAGCGGGAGGTAGAGGAGGAACTTTAGAAGAAGAAGTTGAAAGACAAGTAAGAATTGAAAGACAAGAAGAAGGAATAGCTGAAGATGAAGAAGTTTATGATAATCAAGAAGTTCATCAAGAAACACAACCCCAAGGAAAACCCAAGAAAGACAAGAAAGGTAAGAAGGTGGCAGAACCCGAGAAAGAGAAGAACGATGATGATCGACGGATCACTGGTTTACACATTCCTGATGAAGATGACGTAATTACACCTCGATCAGATGGTTTGCCTCATGGTCTTCCGGAAGATGGAGGAAATGTGTTGATTGGTTATGCCGATTCTTGGGCGAAGAGAATTTATGAGACTCCTGATCACAACCGTGCAGTCCGAGTATTGAGACACCAGAGGGCAGCGGAATGGAGTCTTGATGAAGAGGTTCCTGAGGTGATTGCTTACGTACAAGCCAGTGCTTTATGGCCTGCTATCAATTATGGACATAAGGAATATGATAGTGTGTCGGCCTCTGCATTTACCGAGCGCTTTTGTCCAGAAACTTACACATTTCAATTACCTTTTGGAGAGATGTCAATCACTCCTGATGAGGCTAGTAAGATTACAGGTCTTAAAGCAAGGGGTGTAAGTGTGGATGCTGGTTTTTATGACATGAGTTGGGATGAGCTATACAATTTGTACCTGGAATGCCTTGGTTGGGGTTCAATGAAAACTGAGTTGGAGTTTTGTCGATCAGTTAAAGATGTCGATACCGTTTTCATACCAGGTGGCAGAAATAAGAAGAATAAGAAGATCAAGTTGACTAACTTGAAAAGGGAGTTTGAGAACACAAAGGAAAGAGTCACACAAGGTTTGTTGATAATGGATCCCGTCAAAGTGAAGCAAACCGGAACTGCCTACTTGCTTTATACTCTTGGTAGAGACATCTTTCCCGACACTACCGGAAACAAGGTAAATGCTAATTATCTCCAATTGGTAAAGAATCTTGAAACTTGTAACAAGTTTGCTTGGGGAACGGCTACGCTCGCTTACCTGCTGGACCAACTTGCCACCGCGTCTAGGTTGACAAGTACAAACATCGGAGGGAACTTCACTTTGCTCCAGGTAACTTTTGGGAGTTCAGAGTATGGTTCGGCTTATAACCATAAAACCTTTTAAGCCGAAGTTTTTTCTTACTTGGTTCGGCTTATAATACTTGATCCATATAAGCCGAACAGTTCTCTGAGTTTGCAAACTTTAGTCTTACTTTGATGTTTCCAAGTAAAACTTGTTTCTATCAATTCAATTCCTTTGATTTTTTAATGTGGTTTTTTTCTTTTTTTTTTTTTGGTTATTGCAGGTGTGGATATATGACCATTTCCCAATTTTGAACTTGGCCAAAGTATTTGAGAAAGATGTCGATTATGTTGATACTGAGCCAACTGCAGCACGGTACGCGTACGAGGACTCCAAGAAAAGGAACAAAAGAAGTTGGTGGCAAGTTTGAGAGAGACGTTAGACTGTCTTGGTGTTGATGATGTCGCTTTTCAACCATATGAGAATGAAGATGAAGAAGATGAAGTTGTTGAAGATGAGGATATGCCGGTAGGTATGTATCATGGGCCATTGTGGTATCCCGGTGGTTATGTTATATACGATCCTAGGCGAGTACTCCGTCAATTAGGATGTGTCCAAAAGGTTCCTTTGTTTGACGAGAAATTCAGGTTGTTACCAAAGAGTGGTAAGGGAACTAAAAGCACCACTTCATCTTGGGAACCAAAGTATGATCCTGATCCCACCGTTGAGTTTTGGAATAATTTAGACAATCACACATTAGATGCGTCCAAGTTAACACCTTTACTTGATGATCCATGTGAAGAGGATCCGGGCTATATGGATTGGTATAACCAAATTTCTCATCCCTTCATTATCAATAAGAAAAGGCAAAAGATATCTGATAAGGGGAAGGCGAGGCCAATCAAGATCACCAACAAGTCTACTTCCGAAGATGTAGTCAAGGCTTTCAAGGTTATGGTAAGAATGACTTCACTTTATACTGTTTTCATATATTAGTTATGGTAAAAATGTCTTCAACCTCATGGTTATAAGTTTTTCTCAAATGAAAAATAGGTTGCCGCGGGTAGGGAGATGTTGAAGAAAATGAAGGCCAAACTTGGTTGCAAAACAACAATGACCGTGGAAGAACAAAAATACCTCATCGACAAGTGGGATGCAATCATCAACAAAGGACAAGGACCCGAGGAACCCGAACAAAGGCCTACCACTAAGAGGTCTCGACAAGTTGGTGAAGGTACAAGCCAAGTTGGTGCTACCGTCCAACCCGGTAATGATGCGTCGAAAGATGAAGACCAAGGTGGAAGAAGAGGTGGTCGTGGAACTAAGAAGAGGGGTCGTGGTTAAATGCCCTTTTATGTACACTTTTATGGTACACTTTTTCTTAAGTTTTAAGTACACTTTTATGGTGTTGCAAACACCTTTGCTTTAAGGTGCTGAACTTTGTTTTTAATGGTGCTGGGATTGGGTTATGGACACCGTCAATTTCATGTTTTAATGAATAGCTTAACAGTTATGTGCCGAATTTACAGATTTCGGCTTGTCCTCTAATGTTAGTTACACGCCGAATCATTTTTCCTTCAGGTTCGGCGCATTCGATAATCACATTATGTGCCGAACTATGAACATTTACAGGTTTCGGCTTATACGATATCCTCAATATGTGCCGAACCGCGAACAATATTTTAACCCAAAAATTAACAAATTCATGTTCGGCTCAGACGATAATCATATTATGTGCCGAACCTTGAACATAAGAGGTTTCGGCTGATACGATATTCTCCATATGTGCCGAACCAGTAACAATATTTCAACCCAAAAATTAAAAAATTATGTTCGGCACATACGAATTTGGATATGTAAGCCGAATTAGTAATGATTTTATTCCGGGCTATTCTGGATGTTGTTCGGCTTACTATGAAACTTTCATATAAGCCGAACTAGTGTCTAGCAAAAGGGTGGGAATTGGAAATTATAGGTTCGGCGCATGCAGTAAACAGATTCAGTAAGCCGAACCGTTCATCAATTGGTAGATTCGGCTCATAGATGTGAGCCGAACCTCAACCTGTTTCGCCGAACCATGATTCATAATCTAAGAAATCAGCCATTTGGGAATCATTTGTGTAGTTGATGTGTATTTTCCTAGGTTTTTTAGATGATATATGACCCTCCTCATCCTCCATTGAATCAAGAATTATAATTTTCTCACTTTCTCCTTCTCTTTCTCTCCTTCTTAACCAAACCAAAACTTTGATTTTTTTTCCTCATATTTTTCATCTAAACAACTCTTATAATTCTGAAAATTATCTTAATCTATAAACAAAATATTTAATCACTAATCAAAATTATTAACACTAATACGTAAAGGGCAGATTTGCCATTAAAAAAAATTGGGTTAAGGGGTTATTTGATTTTGCTATTCAACAATCTTTTTTGTCTTCATTCAGTATGCCTTGAAAGATTTTGGTATGCCCAAAATTATGATTCCATGTTTAACCCCCAACTACCCCACATCTTAAATCACACACTGATATTGATGATTTTTAAGGAGCACAAAAATTGCCAGCCCCGGCATCCATCCTTATTGAGCAATTAATTTCTACGAGGTGTTAACTGAATATTTAATCCTAGTAACTTCAGACAATTCAAAACCCAAAGTCAATTATTTGGCAACCTTAATACCTAAACTTTTATCTCAGACCAACTACCATCAAGCATATAAATCCTCCGTCTTTTAAGCCAAATCAAAAACTCAAATAAATATCCCAACTATCCAAAGCCCATTACCAATATCTCTAAACGCACTCATCCTCATCGATTAGTTTCCACCCTCTCTCTAAACGCACTCATCCTCATCGATTAGTTTCCACCCTCTCGCCAAGGCTATCATGGCATGGAACTGCCAAGGTATTAACCAACCGACGAAAATGCAACACTTGCGAGGATTGGTATCCATGTATGAACCAACTATTCTATTCATATCCGAAACTTTAGCCAACAACAACCAAATTCCGCGCATCGCACAAACTCTACAATTCCAAAATCATTGCTACGTCCTCAAAATTGGTAGAAAAGGCGGATTCTGCCTCATGTGGATTAATGATGTAAATCTACGAATTCTCCAGAAATACCAAAGCTATATTCACGCCATCGCCATCCCCCTTCCCCAGGCCAACCTTGGATATGCACAGGTATATATGGACCACCACAACCGCCTGTCAGGAAAATTTTTCGGCATGACTTCCCAACTCTATTCCCCAACACTACTACTCCCTGGATTCTAATCGGAGATTTCAATGAAGTCATGGATCAATCAGAAAAGAAAGGAGGCAGACAAATCACTTAGGCTCAGACTCAACCTTTCCTAAATCTAATCGACCAAATGGGTTTTTTAGAGTTAGGATTCCAAGGAGATCCCTACACTTGGACAAACAACCAGCAAGGGCATAATAATATCCAGGAGCGCCTCGATAGAGCTATATCCAATCAACAATTGGGAACTGCCAACCCACATGCAGCAATCACGCATCTACCACAAATTGCTTCAGATCATGCACCAATTCTGCTACAAACAAAATCTTTGGACTGGCAAGGAAACAAGAACGACAAATTTGAGCATATTTGGTTATCTCACCCTCAATTACATCAAGTGGTAAACTCAGCATGGGACAGATTACATGATCCAAAACTTCACTTAAACCTCCAACTGAAGTTAATCTCAACCAATGAAACCCTGCATATGGACTGGAGTAAAACTAACTTCGGCCACCTACCCACTCTTATCATGGAATCAACGGAAAAATCAAGCAGGGGCAACATCAATGTACTACTCAAACAGGACCAATACTAGACCATTGGCTTCTTGTGGAAAAACATCTTCGTATAGATCATCTCATCCTGCTAGACTTCCATGCAGCCTACTGGCAACAAAGATCCTGAATACAATGGATACAAACAGGTGATCACAACACATCTTTCTTTCACACCAAAGCAACAATTCATCATAGCTGTAACAACATTCAACAACTCCATGACAAACAAAACAATTGGATCAATGATAAAAACGTTATCATCAATCTTATGCTTGATCATTTCACAGATAAATATACGGCACCAAGTACAATAATCGATGAAAAGTTTTTTGAAGACATCACCCCAAGGCGAACTCCCCAACAATGTTCTCTCCTTACGATGGAGGTAACCCCCGAGGAGATCAAGCAGGCACTTTTTTCCATGGGCCAGAGCGCGCCCCAGGACTAGTAGGTTCTTCAAAGTCTTCTGGGAAACAACTCGGCCGCAACTTATTGATATGGTTCGTTGTTTTTTCAACTCCCTTGAAATCCACCCAATCATGAACCACACTAACCTCACCCTAATCCCAATTAAGTGGAACACCCTTCTAAACCATCCTAATATAGACCAATAGGACTATGCAATGTCTCATACAAAATTATCTCAAAAATACTAGTCAATCGCATACGACCTATTCTCCCCTTCCTAATTAGACCTTATCAAAATGCTTTTGTTCCCCAAAGATCAATCCACGATAACATAGCAATCGCCGGCGAGATTTTCCACTATATCAAATCATCAAACCGAACCAAAGACCCAAAAGTAGCACTCAAGCTTGATATACAAAAAGCTTACGATTCTCTAGATTGGGGTTTTATCAAACGATCTTTCACCAAGCTGGGCTTCCGCAAATCTTTGTAGATTACATCATGCTATGCATCACCACGGTAACCTACTCAGTCAGTATCAACGAAACACCGTGCGGATACATCACCCCCACTAGAGAAATAAGGCAAGGTGATCCCCTCTCTTCTTAAATTTTTATCATTTGTGCGGAAATCCTGTCAACAAATCTGGGAAATCTAGAGACGCAAAAAAAGAAAGAAGGACTATGTATTTCACAAAAAGATCCCTCAATCCTGCATCTCATGTACGCGGATGACATACTAATAGCAAATAAGGCAACCGCAAAAGGCACAAATCACCTCAAGCTATTACTCCACGCTTATAGCACCTCAGCAGATCAACATATCAACACTTCACCATCAGAAGCTCGACCAACAACAAGTAAAAGATCTACAACGAATTTTCTGCATGCCAACAACTTCAACCCCACCCACCTATATAGGAGTGCAATTTAAATAAGGGAGAATATCTCAACATATTTTCCCTCCTCTCCTTCAGAGACTTGCTCGCAAGGAAAATGATGGATAACCAAATGCTTCACAGAGCTAGAAAGGCTGGTGCTCATAAAACATTCCCTTACACCTACGACCAACCATATTATGCAAACACAGATGCTTCTGTCACATGTCCACCAAAAAACGGATCGCATCACAAGAAATTTGTTCTGGGGAAACGATTCAACCGTCAGGAAGCTACATCTAATAGGCTTTGACAAGCTTATCAAGCCTAAATCCAAAGGAGGATTGAGAATTCGCAATAGTAAGGAGCATAACAAGGCCCTCCTTATGAAGAGGATCTGGAATATCCATGAGAATCCAAACTCGGTAGTAGTCTTGCTTTAGAACGAGAAATACTTTAAACATCAACCCATCATTCAAAATATCCCTCCTCCCCGCTCTTTCATAAGCCCCCAATGGAGACAACTGGCTTCCCTCATACCCACCTTGAAAAAACACCTCTTCTACCAAATAGAAAACGACTCAAACACCTCGATCCAAGCAAACTGGATCTCGCACATCGAAAATAACATAGACCCTTCTCTCTGCTGCCCCATACAATCAGTCGTTGATATCATTGACCCTTCAACCAGGTCTTGGGACCATGAAAAATTGAATATTCTTACAGAGAATCGTCAACCTTCACCTACCACAAGAGAACCTACCAGATAAAATAATTTGGCCTTTCACAAAATCAGGCAAATACACAACGGCTTCAGGATACAAATGCCTAACAGACACCGCGGATCTGCAGTAACACCACCCACTACCACCATCCAATTACCTATGGACATTACCCTGTCCACCAAAAGCACATATTTTCTTGTGGAAAACACTTAACGAGGGCCTACCAACCATTCAAATCCTGAAAAAAATCCACCTTACCAACTAAAACATATGTCCCCAATGCAATTCAGATCCTGAAACAGCAACATACATCCTACTACATTGTTCGATCGTTACAGATACGTGGAACCTCTTACTCCCCCGAATATCCACTCCAAAAAACACCCTCCAAGGCATACCTTCAACCGTAAGCCGTCAAACAACTATCCCAGCTCATTCAAACTAAAACCCAAAATGAAGCCACTACATCATTCTGTTTTCTTTTCTGGTCCCTTTGGTTAGCCAAAAATGATGTGGTTTACAACCAAAAGCAAACAAACCCAACAACCATAATGCAAATGGCTATCAAACTTCAACAGGGATATACATGGGCTCAACACAACCTCCCACCGGTGATACCTGGCATGGAATTATCTTTAAACCCCGCGCACATGATCCCGCAATCAACCACAATTTTAGTATGATGAGCAAACCTCTCGCAGACTGGATCAAAATCAATACGTATGGGGCGGATAGAGGTCATCCAGGTCTTGCAGGAGCGGGCCATGCTTATCGCAACAAGAGCGGCTTCAAATCGTGAATGGCCAAAGGTGAAATTCGAAACGGATTCAGAAAACCTCCTGCGATTTTTAACCTTAACAACCGAACCGCCCTGGTACTTAATTAATATGATAGCGGAAATCAAATCTAGATTGTCTCAAATTCCACACTGCACCATCACGCACAATTACATGGAAGGGAACCAGGCGGCTGCCGGACTAGCAAACAAAGCGGCGGACGACAACGCATTAGCAAACTTATCGACAACTATTTGGGATCATATAGCACCACCGTGTATTAGACCTATTGTAATGGAAGATTCAATAGGTACAATGTACCCCCGTGTAATTTCATCTTAATCTAATAAATCTTATGCTTCAAAAAAAAATATATTATAAGAATCATAATTAAATGCTTTTCACTTGTGCGGACCAGGGATCACCTTCAGTACAGGAATATCTTTGAACAATAAGCGACAAGAGTTATGTACATGTTCAAATATGTCGACATCTAGAAGTTTGTGAGAAAACCTTAATTCCAAGCTTCACACAAAACTTACAAAGACATGTGAATATTGGAAACTCGGTTTTGCTTCTTGGGATCGGTTGTACCAACCTCGCAATGTAAGTTGTGATCGGTTATACCATGTTTCCCACACCAGGTTGTGATCGGTTACACCTTGCTTCCCAGAGGCAGCTTGTGATCGGTTACACCTTACTTTCTGAGTTAGCTTGTGATCGGTTATACCTTGCTTCCCAAAGGTAGCTTGTGATCGATTACAACTAACTTCCAATTCATCTTGTGATCGGTTATACCTTGGTTACCAAAGTAACTCATGGCCGGCTAGAACTTGCATTCCAATATAGCTTGTGATAGGTTTAAACTAGATTTACAATGAAGCTCATGACTGATTGCAACAAACTATATTATATAGGCTATGACCGGTAATACCATAAATCTTAACAAGTTAAGATAGGTTCTACCAAAGTCATTTTCCATTGGTTATCTAAGAGATATTCAAAGAATAACAAGACCAATCATGATACCTTTTGATTATGAAACAAGTTCATAAATGTACTTTCTTTAAATAAATGTTATAAAACATTGTTTCCTAAGGTGAAATCACTCATATATAATGCACACATAATCAAATAACTATATACAATAGATTACGTCGATGTCGTACTTACGAAGTTCCAAAAGATAAGCGTTCATTCTTCGTAATATGTTTTCCTTGACAATTTTATCATACTATAATGACCAAGTCACATCATTAGAGTATTATATTCAATACATACAACTCCGCATGTTATGTTTTCAATATAGCACGATTTGAAAGATACGTTAGATATGGAAACAAGATCAAGTCAATATTACTAACCTCAAGTGGAAGGACGATGTCGTCGTTGTAGTCGTTGCTTCTTCACATTCTTTAGGTCTTCAGAGTAATACTTGTATGTCTCAACATTCCTAGACTTTCTAGTCCAACCTAAACGAAGTTGACTCTAGCATTTAATCAAGAAACTCTAAATGAGTTTTGATACTAAAATATGACAACCAAACTTGACATACGAACGCTTGGTGAGTTCAAAAAGATAGGATACATAATAGTAATTGGACTAAAATGGAGGGACAATTTGGAAATTTCACATGGTATGACACCAAACCACCCAAATCCAATCTTTTTGTGTCAAATTGGAAAAAAGAGTCATGTCCCACATTGACACAAAGTCACCATATATAGATTCCTCCTTTGCTTCGCTCGGTCAGCCTGATTACGATCAGGAACAGACCTAGTTGTCCAGAATTTGACGATCACACATTTTGAACTTCCTTTCTCCCGTCTTTTTCTTTTTTATAGTCGATCAGGTTGGGGGATCATCTAA
The DNA here is from genome assembly GCF_003573695.1 of Papaver somniferum. Classification (NCBI taxonomy): domain Eukaryota; kingdom Viridiplantae; phylum Streptophyta; class Magnoliopsida; order Ranunculales; family Papaveraceae; genus Papaver; species Papaver somniferum. The sequence continues at coordinate 162,829,551 of NC_039365.1, read as the reverse complement.
ATCTGGACAATATTAATAGTCTGACCATATTAAAATCAAATCAAAACGTAGAATCAAGAATCTAAAAAAAATGAGTGAAGGTGGTGGTCGGCGAGTTGATATAGAGTAAAAGAAGGCGGTTGGTGGGTAAAGATAGAGCAGAAGAAGGTGGTCGCTGGTGGAGATGGTAAAAAAGAAATCATCTGTAAGTTATGGTTTTTCGATTTACTTGTTAGGATTGTTTCGTCAAAAAGTTGTATTTATGAATTATGAAAAATTATATGGGTGGTAGATATGATAAGTGGAGGTGGTATTTAAGGTGGGTGGCAAATAATAGAAACTTGGGTGGTAAATAGGTGAAATCATGTATTTTATCGAAAATATCCAAACAACTTTTTCGGTGAAGCAGATATGGACCATGGTCATATGCGGTCCTATACCACCATACGGTGCACGCTATAGTTTTGAAAAGTGAAAATTTCAAATTTGCTTCAATCTTGTGTACATCATTTTTGTGGGGTACTGCAACGGGGTTGGTATGTTTGAAGATGGTACTTGTATGGTATTTTGATTCTTCTTCCTTCACTTGCTTAAAATGTTTTCAGCTTTTCTAGGTTTTCATTACAGTGCTTTCAAACTTCTGTGCAGAGAGAAGCTACAATGTTTGCTTCAATTAACAGGCATAAAGCAACAATGTTTCACTAAAGTACTTAAATTTCTATTGGAGCGATAGCGATGAGATTATTAAGCCTCAGATTTACTAAGAATTTACTCTAATCATGAGGGATTTTTACTTATTTTTTCCTTAATCACAAATTTTATTATTCGATAACCAAAAATTTACAAAGTTTGATAATGCAACATCAGGAATCTAAAGAATTAAAAAAAAAATCAAGCTTACTCAAAAACGAAGGCCTACCAGTAATTTTTTTTCTCTCCTGCCTCTACTAAGCCTAGCACCTCTTTTGGCAAGATTCTCAGCAGAGAAATTAATCTCTCTGTACACGTGAACAAACTTAATGTTTCTCACCTTATTACAAACAATGCCATCTGGTAGAATCACCAACCGAATATTGTCATTTCTGAAGCAAGTAGCACAGCCTTCGAGTCACGAGTAAACAAGACAACTTACCTTTGCTCACAGCCCATTCCAGAGCTTCAACTACATAGTTGGTAGCTATGTCAATACCACCTGCAACAGCTCCCATAACCTGACAGCAAGGATCTCTACAAATGAACCGAAATCCAGCATTACCAGGATTGCCTTGTACAACGAATCCCTACCAGGAGGCAGGAGCTCTCCATCTGTTTCCAATAACAACAGAACTCTTCACCTTTCTAGTACTGAGCTTAAAGAAGCTCAGCACCTGTAAGTCATAGGGATGATTCCACATATCAGTTGTCACTTGTCACTATTCACCTTTCGACCACCCTCAAGAATTATCAATGCTACAACTTTCTATCTATCATGAAGCTAAGAGGTACGAGATTCAACAAAGTTTACACTCATAACTATTAATGAAATCATATCCAACCTCTTAACTACACTTTTATTTCTCTACATCCAGAACCCAATGCAATAATGCATAGATGACTGTACAAGTGAAGCTGCAAGGTAACAAATACGACTATTGCTTAATTTTGCTAGTGAAAGTGTAGGTTCAAAATTTTGGGGCCACAAACACCAAAATTGCAAGGCCGTGCCCTTGCAATTTCGTCGAACCAGAGCTACCAAAAATCTACCTGAGTGAAAATACCCAACTTACTTCCGTACTTCCAACAACTGCAACTCGCCTATTAGCAAAACTGAAAGGAAAAATTGGATAAGAATGACAAACCTAATCAAAAAGACGAAGCCCCTTATAATAAAGAGGACAAAAACCAGGATTATTACAAGGAGCCAAGGACAGACAGAAAATACCTTGACCACCTTGCATGGTCCTCGAGAAAGTCCCCAAGTTTCTTTCTCCATTCTATCTACAAAGTGACAGCCAATTTGCTCTGCGTTTCTCTTTTATTGCTTGATAAAGAGAAACTTATATATATAGTAAAACAAACAAGATACAACAAAGGACTACAGACTTAGATGCATCCATCAGGAGACCAGAAAAACACAAGCAAGCCCTGTACCATCAGAAAACTGACCACTTCTAGAACATCACTCAGTCCAGTAGATAGTTTTGCTTTTGATGCAAATATGTTTAACCATTTTTACGAAAATGCTCAGCAAAGGCGCTGAATCCTTATCTCTTCAATTAGACTTTCGTCCAATTTTCATTCCTCCAATGAATTTCATACTGTTGCAGTAGGGATCTTTATGCCTCGTCCTGTTGTACCCTCTAGCACTTCAGCTGGTGACTATCTTCACTTCAGAAGAGAAACAAGGTTAGGGTTAGCCACTGAAAATGATTATCAGCAATTATGATGCTTCAAACCTCAGTTGCATACTCACAGATGAAAAGATTATGATCCAAATCAACAACCGCTGATGATTATGTCCCTTAATGGTAACCATACCTGAACCTCGATGCTGCAGAGGCGTCAATTGCCATAAAAGAACAAATGGGAGAATTTTTGAACACTTGGGATCAACAATTAGATTGTGAAGACCTATGGTGAAAATACTGTGTACCTACCTCCCCGTCCACAGTTAGTAACATAACTTTATCAGCATTAACTTGGTTTAGCTGCTTACTCTTACTCAATTGAGCTTACCCCATAAGCTCAAAGCTACTAGCAATTCACTGGTAATTCGCAAAGAATCTAATTAACAAAATCTACAATACTACAATCATCTTCAGTGTCCCAATAGATCCAGCACTTTCAGATGTCAAAATGGATTCCAATTGATTCCTTTCCGAAAATTAAGACCACTAATTTCAAGTAAAAAGAAATTTTAATTTAAAATTGACTACATTACATAAGGTCTAATAAATTTGAAACATTAATCCCCAATACATATGAGAACAAAAAGAAAATCATAATATTTTTGCTGTTCACGAAACGGTGATTGAGAAGTGAGATCTAGTGAATTTTGCAACAGCTTAAGCTAAGGCCATATAATTAGAACAACCTGAACTACACCTTCCAATTAACATTATCTCTGCCTGATTCACTAGTGATTTGCAGAATCTCTGACCAACAAAATCTAGTTTTTGTTAGAAAATTGGAAATATACTGGAAAACAATGTAGAAAAAGAGAAGAAATATACCCAAAATCATCATGTAATCACAGTCAAGAACGTGGTAAAGCATTATTTAGACAAATCAAACATTTCCAGATACCAAATTGAGTTTCAATTGATTCATATCAAAATTTTGAGACGTTTGATTCCACTAACAAGATATTGAATGTGATAATTGATTAGACTACTACTTACACATATGAAACCACTAGAACAAAACAAACCCCCAATTTCTAAAACCTAAAAAACAGAAACATCGATTAAGAACTAGTAAACTTAGTAACAGCTTTGGTACCCTCAGAAACAGCATGCTTGGCCAATTCACCAGGAAGAACAAGACGAACAGCAGTTTGAATCTCTCGAGAAGTAATAGTTGGTTTCTTGTTGTACCTTGCCAATCTGGACGATTCAGCAGCAAGTTTCTCAAAGATATCATTAATGAAACTGTTCATGATTCCCATAGCTTTACTTGATATTCCGATATCAGGATGAACTTGTTTCAGAACTTTGAAGATGTAGATCTTGTAAGTCTCAACTGATTTCTTTGATTTCTTCTTCTTCTTATCTGCTGTTGAAGCATCTTTGCTTGGTAACTTCTTCTCGGCTCTGGGTTTCTTCTCTGCTGGTGCTTTTTCTGCTTTCTTCTCTTCTGCGGGTTTCTTCTCAGCTGGTTTTTTCTCTGCTTTCGGTGCCATTACAGAAAATGATTGAAGGAAATCTGAAAAAAATTAGTGGGTGAGAGAGAATTATCTAGGGAGATAAAAAGTAAAAGTTGATGTGAATATGTGATGGTTCAGAGGGGTCTTTGGGATTTTATTATATAGAGATGCTTCTGGAAATTGATTGGTTTGTTCTGTTTCATACGGATCGATAATATTAACCGTTGATCACGGTTAAAACTTATGGGTAATGGAGGCTCAGATTGGCTTTATTAAACGGTCTGATTCGTTCACTTTGTCTCATACGGATCCCTTATGTGGCAAGTTTTGGACGGAGATGTGTGCCCGGAAGTTGCCATCCACATCTACCCCGTTCCATAAAGTCCACTTTTAACTTCTCAAAGAGATTTTTTTTTTTTTAATGCTCATTACATATTCATTCGTAACAAAGGGGCAATTACATCTGATTCCAATAGATCAACGATAAAGAACAGCAAGTAGCAAGAATACATAAGAATTGAACAATAGCTAATACAACAAGAGGAGAAATATCAGCATACCGCAAATGTATGGATTTCTTGTACAAAAGAGAGAGATTCGTTAGAATCAGGAAAATTGGTTTTCGGATTAACTTCCAACCATTTTGAATTTTAGTCTTCCTGAAGAATAATGCTTCAATAATGAAGTAATAAGCCCAGAAACTTGATAACAACTTTGAGTCTTCCAATCCATGCAGATCCTTCCATTGAAAGCTAAATCTAATCCAAATCGGAGAAAAACTGTGATGTATTTGAAAACCCATAGGAACGGAATCAAAAGAAGGCCATAAAGACCAGAAAAAGACACTACAAAAGGTGGTGTAGATAGAAGTGTCATGAAAGCACAGACAAAGCATAATAAAAAAAAAACTCTAGAAAACTAGAAAGATAACTGAAAACTAACAAATTAACACAAACTATTCTTACTACGGATAAAGCCAGATAAAAAACGAAAATCACTGCTCGGACTTAGTCCAAAAATGGACCAAATATGAGCAGTGGAGGAAGGAGGCGGCTAGGGTTTTCTGTGGAAGAAGGAGGAGTAACGAGAGTAGAGAGAGAAAAAAAGAAAGCGATATAGTATTCCTTGAAGAGAAACGGTTGTCCATTTATTTCATTGACGTGGATCACCAGAGGGTTCACGAATATGTGCCTCTTGGTGAATGAAGGGTGACTTATCTATCGGACCATCGATCTGGGGCTTTGCCAACAAACTTTTATCTTTCATAGTTGTTGTCAGACTTCGCATCTTGTTGGGACCGCAATCTAATTTGGCCCAAGAGGTTAGAAAAGGATTTGATTCGGAACTATTATATGTCCGAGGTTTCAATATTGAAATCATTTCAGAGGTTTTCTCTGACTTTGTCCATGTCAACAAACAATTCGAAATACCTCGACTTTTTTAGAACAGGTCTGGGTCAAATAACAACGATTTGAAGCACTTCTTTTTACATTATTTTAGAAACCCAAGGATCCAAGCGCATGAAAATACAGGGTTTTGAATCCTAGCGGGAAAATGAGGGATACATATACTCAATTTAAAATAAGTAAATAGAACTCCGTACTCGATCTCATAGATACGTTTAGAGTTCTGTGAAAAGTTATATATTATGAATGTCGTATGTATGGCTTGGAGGGAGAACCATATCACATCTTGGATCTGATGAAATAAGATGAATTGAAACGGTATTTTGTAAATACGTAAGAATATATCTACCATTTCTTTATTTCCGATCGTTTAGAAGGGACAAAAGAAACATTTTGTTCTTTCTTCAATAATTTATGATCCTTAGATGACCTCTCAGTAGGATTTGAATCTAGATGAAGTTCTGACTATTTGTTAGAGAAAAAGTAACGAATTGATTTTGTAGAATTTTTAAGAATTGCTTCGGAAGAAGATGACTATTCATTGTTCTCACGTTCCGTGAATATCTAGGACATTGAGAAATATCCAGAAAGGAATTTTGGGAATCTGTATTATTTTCTCTTTGTTTGTTCCATTTGAAGAAATGAAGGATCCCAAATAATCAATCTTTCTTTTAGTTATTGAAGGATTGCGTGTGTGTGTATTTTGAAGCATGGATTTTATTAAAATAAGTTATAGAGTCGCTTAAAACAGTATGACTAATAAAAACTTGGATTGCCTGGTCATATATTTTTATTATAAAATTCCCTGATTGACTTCCAGTCGTTGTGTGATTAGCTAGGCCATCTGATGCTTGGCTTCCTTCCCTGAAATTATGTTGGATGACACTGTGTGGAATCTGGTTCATTCGGTGTTTTAATTCATAAGATAGGCTAGATGGTAAGTATATATTTTAGTCTAGAATTAGAGTGTACGGGGAAAGTTGTGACTGCTGAAAAATTAGGACAAAGTTAGATTACTAATTTATTAGGGTTAAACTTGAAATTGCCCCCAAAATTTATGGGTTGGATATTAAAAGCTTTTAACTCATTAAATTTATTAACTAATATCCTAAAATAATCGACAAACTTCAAGAAGATATTTCTCAGGTGTGCTAAAATAATTGAAACAAACACTGTAACACCCCGATTTTGGGCCCGGATCCTGCCCAGATCCCATGCCCGAAAACCCGAAGTGCTACTTCGATACCATAGCCGAATCCCGACTACTAAGCCCAAACTCATTAAGTAATTTATTTGGGATTATTTAATTTATGTTCATGTTACTCTGTCGTAGCGGAATACTTAGAAAATTATTTAGAAAAATCTAATCGTTGATTCAGCATAATTTTAAAGCCACCGAAACAAATCACATTGTGTTTCTCAAATAAAAATATTAACATCGTTCAAGTCATAAGATTTAATTAATAAGTACCAGTTTCATCCGAAATTGTAGAACTGAAAACTGAGCAAGATAGACTCCTAGAATTTTACCGGCTTCATACGAGTTCCAAAATTTATGATATGCATATGGATAAATTCCTTATTGAAAAGACTATTAATTGTCAATTTTCCATAATTTTTAAATGAAGTTTAGTACCCTAAGACCACGGTCAAACATGAAGTTAACCAGTAATGCAGCAAAGCATAACTGTGATAGTTCATCTTAGAAAAATTATATAAAATCACATACAACTCTAAATCTGGTTCCGTCTATCATTTAGAAAAGAAAAAGAAGGATCTTAAAGTTTATGATAGACATTAAACTCTAAAAATCAACATATCATAGTTTTAAAATAAGATGTTTATGAGAAAGTTAATACTATCGCATATTTTCTGGATTCAATACCGATAAAAATAATTATTTTTAAATTACTTACAAAACTCATAAAATTCTAAAATCTACACTAAGTATTCCTAAAGATGTTTTAAGTTTACTATATAAAGAACCATACATAAAAAATATTAATGATTAAAATATATTTACAGTCAACTCAACGTTATACAAAATTTTACCACCTTGGCAACTATGAGTTTTCTACAATTTAAAAAGAAGATTAAGCATAAAGATTAAACTTCAAAAATCGTTCTCTACCTTCACCACAGTTAATCTAACTTGAGATAAAAAAAATATCAATAAAGACTCATCAAAATTGTTATAATAAAGATTAACTAATTTATTAGCAACCTGTGAGATAACAGAACCATAATTGTTGTAACTCCACGTGTTGAACTGCCAAGCGGCTGCTTACATACCCAAAGGGATCAAGCACGACCATAGTTCATCAAACGATGCATCAGATATACAATCAACAATTTGAATATGGTCAAATCATTAAGGTTAACCTTACCCGAGACACTTGTTCAACCCATTTAAAATATTGCTCGCTGGTGGCTCTCTAAAAGAGTCACAAACTAATACCGCAAGTGCACGGCGTCGATGTAGCTAATGTGCAAGTGCGAGTCGATCCATAGGGACAAGGTGTGTGTAGTTGAAGCTTAAGATTTCACTAAAACTAAGTTGTAACAAAGAGTCTTGGTTGTGTTAAAACACACTTGAGATGATGGCAGTGACTGAACTGAAAAACAGTGGAATGTAAAGCAAGTAAACAGGAACATGCTAGGGCTTTTGCATCCACCTCTAACTCACACTGATTATTCATCACTGACAGTAACATTGTTTTTCTATAACCACCAGCAAGAGGGATGTCAATCCTCTATATAGCAAGGGTCATTTTGATATGAAATCTCCTATCACAACTAAGGTATCTTCCCTAAGTATTAACTGTCTGTTTAAAGCACAATTAATCAAAAGAACAATATATAAAATTAAGCATGAGTTGCAGTTCAGCAACACTAGATGATTCTAACTACAATGGATGCCTGACATCCAATGTGAAAGACTAGTGTTGAAGCCCTAAGATGGAGTTTCACTATGAGCATTTACACACATCATGGATACTGACAAGAGCATGAATAACAAGCAATAATCTAGGGCTTCATCTCAACCCTAGCAGAACAGGTTAGAACATAATTGACAGTGCAAAACAATTGAAAATAACACAAAACAGTTGAACTAAAAACAGGACATGAACAATTGAGGAACTGGCTAGTCCAGTCCTCTTGGTGGTGCACTGGCTAGTCCAGGCATGCCCATGAACGATTTTTTTTTTTTTTTTAATAAGGAAATGATGAGTGCCAAATATTGTATATATTTATCCCTTTTTGTTGGCAATTTAACTTATCTTTTATGCATTAATTCTACATTTTACCCCATATTCTGTATTTTCATTGTTTTCAAGAATAAATATTTTTATTAATTAATTTTGCATTTTTAGGTAATAAATAAAGTTCGGATGAGTCGCGGAGCGAAAAGAGCAGAAAAGTAGTGAAAAGCCGGGAGAAATTACGCAAGGAAGCCGCGAAGAATGGTGCGCACAACCTCATTTTCTACACACAAAAGCGCCTCCGTTCTCAGCCGTCAGATCAGTTCCCAGAAGCATCCGATGGTCGCTCCTTCATAGAGCATCAAAATCTGAAGTCTCTGCCAAGCACCACAGCGCTGAAATTCCAAGCCTTCAGATTAGATGGTTGTTGAATCCAACGGTCGCTCTCTTGCTGTTCATCAACGTTTGATGTCTCCGCCTTACACTACAACACCTAACTCCATCTGGCGTCGTTGATTTTGTTGTATTATATAATCCAGCGGTCGCTACAAGCTTCACTTCATCTCACCGTCCGATTGATCTTTCATCTCCCTATCCCACGGCTCAGCGTCGCAGATCATCAAACTCGATACACTCGCCTCACACCCTAGCGACCGAGCACCTACACCTCAAACAAACGCACCCTTCCCTTTCTCCTTCGAACCATCTCCTCCATCACCCCCTCTGCAGAACCGCCATGCCCCGTACCACCACCATGTCCGTCTCCATCACCACCACCTCACCCCAAATCACTCCACTATTTTCTCCCCAAATCACTCTACCTATACCCATCATCACTATCACGTTTTACATCAACTAATCTCCTCAATTTCTCATCTCTGCCGACTGAAACCCTAGGTGAGAAATTGAAGATATAAGTTGATGTTAGAGCAGCAATTGGAGCGGGAGATGACTCAGGAAGAGAAATAGAAGGATGGGTCGACGAGATGGAGCGAGAATTTCATCAACAGTAGGTAAATTAATTTTTCACCAAAACCTAATTTTACTGACTTTGGGAAAAATTGGGGAAAACCAAAATTATGTGTATGGGGTATAAATGGGTGTTGGGGGAAGTATTAGAAGGAGACTATTTACCTCTCTGGACTAGCCAGTAGAGAATTGAAGAAAATTTTTTATGAACTGAAAATTTCAGTACTTGTATGTTTACAGTTGCAATTTGCTTATGTGTTGTAGTTATTTGATATGCTGCAATTTATGTTTAACTTATCTCATATGATGTATGTTTGTTGCCAAAACATGGTTAGCATGAGCTAATCAACTTCAGGCCAAGGCTCAGTGAAGCCTTGTGCACTGTCAAGTGTAATTGAGCTAGGATAGTTCTTCCCTGCTGTGTTTAGATTGTGCAAATGAGAGATGTCAATGTTCATAGAGCCTGTGATTGGCTGTACTGTCAAAAGACAGCCAATGCTAGGGGTAGACTAGTGAGCAAGTTGGTGTTCTTTCATTTCTAGTTGTATGCTTAGGATTGAACATAACCTAGACCATGTCACTTGATTAGGACACAAGGTGGATCATAAGCCTTGGCTTACCACCACTTCTCTTTCAGTCAATCTTAATTTCAGTCACTTTTAATTTCAGTCCTGTATGCTTGTATTTCAGTTACTTTTCTTGCCTTTCGTTTTCTTGCATTTTGTAGCTATTGTGCACTGAAGTCAGTGCACTGAACTCAACCTGCCCTTGGCTTCCAAGCCTTGGTTATTTGCTGCTTCTTTTAGCTGTTTCTTTACTTAGCTTGGTTCTTTGCTGATTTGCCCTTAGCTCACTGCCATAGTGCATTGCCACTCTTATTAGCCCAGGAAAACTTCTTATATGCTCCTCTCCCTGTGGACAAACCCCTACTCACCCTTTTATTACAAATCTTGACCTTGTATACTTGCAAGTGTTTTGTGTGCATCTTAGAATCACACCAAGTTTTTGGCGCCGCTGCCGGGGAGCTGGCTGTCATATTTTTGAAGTTTTCAGAGTCTGCTGCTGTTGTTAGCCCTGCCAAGTTGCTGCTGTTGCTGTTGCTTCTGATCCAACTGATGCTGCCTAGCTGCTGCTGCAACTGCAAGTGTTGCTCTGCTGCTGCAAGTGTTGCTGAAGCTGCTGAGAAGCTGCTGCTGCCAAGCTGTTGCTGTTGCCAAGCTTGCTGCCAACTTGCTGCCAACTGATGCTGCCAGGCCTGCTGCCAACCTCTTCTGCTGGGCTTGTGCAACAATCTCTGAACTGGGCTTGAACCAACTGAGCTGGGCTCAGTAACCTCAACTTCTGCTGGGCTTGCAACTTCTGCTCTTGGGCTTGCAACTTCAGCTGGGCTCCGTTGCTGCTGCTGCTGGGCTCTGCTCCACCTGTTGCTGCTGGGCTTGGACGTGAGCTGCTAGGACGATCCTAAAGCCCAACTGGGCCTTGCAACTAAAAGGGGACTAAAAGCCTATTTTTGGGCTTCCCTCCAAAAACAAGTAAGCCTAACCCATGAGTTAACCCACTTGGGCCTCATTTAAATTCAAATTTGGGCTTGTAATAATTTATTTAATTATTTATTTTGGGATTGTAATAATTTTTATTTTCTTTTTCTTTTTTTTATTTGGGATTGTAATAATTTTTTATTTTCTTTTTTGTTTTTCTTTATTTTTCTTTTATTTTTCTTTTTTCTTTTATGGTTTTGTTTTAATTATTATTATTGTTTTTATTTTCTTTTATGAGTTGTGATAATTTATGATAGGTTTAGTTCAAAAATTTTCAAAAACCCAAAATTTTTAAACCAAAAAAACAAAATCCCTTCTTTAAACCAAAACCCATTCAAAAACCAAATCTTCATAACCCTTGGGCCAAATTGTTTCCGATTGCTCTGTCTGACCAACATGTTAGTTAAGGTACCTACTAGGACATGATTGTGACCTACAGAGACCAGACAAACAGACTTGTTAGAATTAACCCAGACAAACCTATCGAAATTCTAAGTTCTGAGGGAGACAGTCCAGATCAACCAGAAACAATGGGAGAACCACGTACCCTCAAGGATTATATGTACCCAACTAGAGCCAGTCAACCTTCTTGTATTTTGCTGCCCGAGGCTAATGGCCATTATGAGCTGAAATCTAGCACAATACAGATGCTTCCTATTTTTAGAGGTGTTGAGAATGAAAACCCGTACCACCACGTGAGAGAATTCGAGGAAATTTGTGGAACTCTGCGTTTCACTCAAATGACCGACGAAACCCTGAAGTTAAGGCTTTTTCCTTTTTCCCTGAAAGATAAGGCAAAGGCCTGACTCTATGCTTTACAGCCTCAATCCATCATGACATGGGATGACCTCACAAAGGAGTTTTTCAAAAAGTTTTTCCCGAACCACAAGACTGCGACAATTCGTCAAAGTCTGAATAGCTTTGTACAATTAGAAGGTGAGACCTTAGCTAGATACCTGGAGAGATTCAATGAATTATTGCTCCAATGTCCCCATCATGGTTTTGAAAAATGGAGGCTTGTGCAAATTTTGTATGAAGGTCTAGATGTGTCCACCCGAACAACGGTTGAGTCGATGTGTAATGGTCTATTCGTAGATAAAACTGCTGACGCGTCTTGGGACTTCTTAATTGAAGTAGCTGAAAAGACGCAACAGTGGGAATCCATCCGTGAAACCAAAAAGACTACATCCGAAGAAAAGGCTTTTAGGATTGAAGCGGATTTTGAGGGTAGAGCAAACATGGCATCAATAGTTAGGAGATTAGAAGAGTTAGAACTACATAAAAATTCAAAACCTTCCACCACTACTCTCCGAGAACATGTCGCTTCATCTGTTTGTGCCGCTTGTAACGACCCCAACCATCAATTCCAAAATTGTCCAGATTTGCTTGCAATCCAGGAGTCTAGGCTTGAACAGGCACATGCCATATTTCAAAAACCAGAGCATAACCCTTATTCACAGACCTACAATCCAGGATGGAGAAACCACCCTAACTTTTCATGGTCAAAAGGACCCACTCAAGGAGGACCATCTCAACCTAATCAGAGCTATCAAAACAATCAGGGATATCAGAACAATCAAGGTTATCAACACCCGAGAAACCCTCAACAACAATCAAACTCTCAACAACAATCATATCCTCAGCACAATACAGACAAGAGATTATCCACCTTAGAGGAAATGTTCCAGAGTTTGATGCAAAGTCAGAAAAATCTAGATCAAAAGATGGATCAAATATGTGAGAGAGAAAAGGGTAAACTTCCGAGCCAACCCCAACAAAATCCAAAGAGGATATTTCAAACAGGCACAACATCCTGCACTGAAACCTCACCTGATCAAATCCATGCCATTACCACCCTCCGAAGTGGTAAAGTCATCGAGAACAACGTAGGCGAACCTAATGAATCTGATACAAATTCCACACTGTCTCCACAACCCCAGAAAACCAAAGAATCTGAGCAAGTTGGAAAATCTGACAATTCTACTGCTGTGAATGTCCCTTTGCCAACTCATCTTCCTGTTGCCCCATTTCCTCAAAGATTGATCTATCAACAGAAAAGTACCCATTACAATGAGATGTTAGATCTGTTCAAGAGAGTCAACATCAACATTCCTTTTCTTGAAGCAATCAAGCAAATCCCTGCTTATGCCAAATTCCTCAAAGACTTGTGCACTCAAAAGCGCAAGCTCAATGTGCAAAAACGTGCTTTCTTAGCTGAGCAGGTAAGTTCCATCATTCTGAACAAAACTCCACCCAAGTTTAGGGATCCAGGATGTCCAACAATTTCTTGCACTATAGGAGAACACACGGTCAATAAAGCGTTATTAGACCTAGGTGCAAGTGTTAACCTACTGCCATATTTTGTTTATGAGCAGTTAGGTCTTGGGGAGTTGAAACCAACATCTATCACTCTACAACTGGCAGACCGATCTGTCAAGATTCCTCGTGGAGTGGTCGAAGATGTTTTGATCAAGGTTGACAAATTCTATTTTCCCGTAGACTTCATTGTCTTAGACACTCAACCTGTACAAAACCCAGACTGTCACATTCCTGTCATCTTAGGACGTCCTTTCTTGGCTACGTCCAACGCGATCATCAACTGTCGGAATGGAGTGTTAAAACTGTCTTTTGGTAACATGACGGTAGAATTGAATGTGTTCGATATTAGTCAACAACCTGTGAATCTTGATGATGATGATGTACATGAAGTTAATATGATTGAAGGATTAATGCAAGATTCGTTGACTAACATTCTATCCGTCGACCCCTTTCAAGCATGTATGGAGAACTTTAACCCTGATTTCTATGATGATGCATACTGTAGTGACGTCCTATCTCTGCTCGAATCTGTACCTCAAATGGACGTCACTGAAAGGAAATATGAAGTGGAACAACCCCTATTCTCTGATTCCAAGCTTATTCCATCCATTGTTGAGCCACCCAAGCTTGAATTGAAACCATTGCCTAGTACGTTGAAGTACGCATTCCTAGGTTCTTCTGATACTTTACCTGTCATTATTTCATCATGTTTAGACACGGAACAGGAAAGTAAGCTTTTAGAAGTACTTAAGGAACACAAAGAGGCCTTAGGATGGACCATCTCAGATCTCAAAGGAATTAGTCCCACCATTTGCATGCACCACATTAACCTTGAAGAGAATGCCAAACCATCGAGGGAAATGCAAAGGAGACTTAATCCTAACATGAGAGATGTAGTCAAAGGAGAGATCCTGAAACTACTTGATGCGGGTATCATATACCCAATTCCCGATAGCAAATGGGTTAGTCCCATTCAAGTTGTGCCTAAGAAGTCAGGCATTACTGTTGTTCAGAACGACAAGAATGAATTAGTCCCTACTCGTACAACACAGGATGGCGAGTATGCATCGACTACAGGAAGTTGAACACAGTAACAAGGAAGGATCACTTCCCGCTCCCTTTCTTGACCAAATGCTAGAACGTGTGTCTGGACACAGTCACTACTGTTTTCTAGATGGCTTTTCCGGTTATAACCCCATTTTGATTGTGGAGATTTTTGATGTTTGGGGGATAGACTTCATGGGTCCATTTCCCATGTCTGACAGCAAGTTGTACATCCTAGTCGCAGTTGATTACGTTTCTAAGTGGGTAGAAGCCATAGCAACCAGAACAAATGACCACAAGGTGGTACTTTCATTTCTAAAGGAGAACATATTTTCACGTTTTGGTACCCCTAGAGCTATCATCAGTGACGGCGGTTCACATTTTCGTAACAAGTACTTTGAGTCTTTAGTACGCAAGTCATAACTCACAAGGTTGCTACTCCGTACCACCCTCAGACTAGTGGACAAGTGGAAGTGTCTAATAGGGAAATTAAGCACATTCTGGAGAAGACGGTCAACCCGTCCAGGAAAGATTGGTCATTGAGATTGAATGATGCTTTGTGGGCCTATAGAACAGCTTATAAGACACCAATTGGCATGTCCCCCTATCGTCTAGTGTATGGAAAGCCGTGCCATCTACCTGTGGAATTAGAACATCGTGCCTACTGGGCAATCAAAGAGCTGAACTTCTCTCTGGACGAAGCTGGAATTCAAAGGAAACTTCAACTCAACGAGTTGGAAGAATTGAGAAATGAGGCTTATGACAGTGCCAAGCTGTACAAGCAGAAGATGAAGATATTTCATGACAAGCGTATTCTGCGCAAATCCTTCACTCCTGGTCAGAAAGTCTTGCTGTATGACTCCCGATTACATCTTTTTCCAGGAAAACTGCGTTCCAGATGGAAGGGTCCGTACCTAGTACGCACAGTTTTTCCTCATGGAGCTGTAGAGCTAGAGGATGTCTCCAACAAGAACGTTTTCAAAGTCAACGGGCAGAGATTAAAGCCATTCCTTGAGCCATTTCCACCCGACATTGAAACAACCGACCTGGAGGACCCAGTCTATGTGGACTAAACTGGTCCACTCTTTCCCTAAATAACCAAAAAGTTTTCCAAATGTTTCCCTAAAAACCAAAATTTTTCGTTTTCCCATCAAAACCAAATGTATCCCAACAAAACCAAATTTTTTCCAAAAAGTCCAATCCCATTAAAAACCAAAATTTTCTTGTAGATAATGTGTTAGTTAAATTTCCTTTTGTGATATTTTGTGCTCATCCATTGTGACTCTAATATGATGGATTTTTGCCTTGAATAACGGAGTTTTAATCGAGCTCGCCGTACAATCGGGTATTCTCTCTCCTTTTACTCTACTCAGCATGTTCCTCTTCATATATTGTTTTATAATTCTTTCCATATTTTGAAACATTGAGGACAATGTTTAGTTTAGGTTTGGGGGTATAGAGTAGATACCATGATAATTTGCTATAATTGAAAACGAACTCCTTCTTCTTTTGAAAAAAAAAAATTCAAAATTCAAAAAAAAATTAAAAAATTAAAAAAAAAAATCATAAAAATGGAGCTCATTTACCTTGAAATGTTGACTCTTGTGCAAATATGTATTTTTATTAGGAGTCTTAGTCTAGATATTTAGGCACCCTGATTCTAGCACAATTCACATAGTGATAAGAAATTTGCACGCGCACGATCTACCAATACATGTATGGCCTCGATCTTCAAGGTGTTTGATAGGAAGTTACGATTGCCAATCACTTTAGAATACTGAACGAAACTTGACTAGCTTGTTCTTTGGTTGGTTGGGATAGAAGGTGGAGGTTACATTAAGAAAGACAACCATCGAATTTAACTGGGTGCATCAAAAAGGGCTACCTCTTGCAAAGTGTCATGTAATCTTTTGTTTCCTTTTGTTATGTATCAAAAGTGTTTCCTAAAAAAAAAAAAAAAAAAAAAAAAAAAAAAAAAAAAAAACGATGTATATATTCAGAAAAAAAAAAAAAAAAAAAAAAAAAAAAACAAAAAAAAACAAAAAATCAAGTATTATCAATTCCATCATCTCTTGTTCCAAAAATAAAAGAGAATTGTCAATGTAAATAAGAGTCATGTAAAGTCATCTTTTGTGTTTTTGTGTGTAAGCAAGGAGGGTGTATGCCATTGATGTACAACGCGAGTAATTGTGAAATACCTCCAACTCATTCACAATTCTCGTAAAGTCCGGACAGCTAGCTAGATTTCGACCTCAGTTCTTAGCCTGAGAAACTATCTCTTGGTGATTAGTAGTCATGACTTCAGATCTTTCTTTACACATGTGTAGATACACTTTACACTCTTATCACATGTCTTTTTTTGTTATCAGTGCTAGGATTGTGCCTTCGATAGCTAGATTGACATCTCCATTTTGCTGTGAGCTTAAACTGTTTTGCACATGTCACGTTTGATGGAATCTGAGCTTATATTTTGACCTAGAACTTTGTAGGTACGTTCTAAGCAAACCTTCACGAGACTTCAACTCGTCCACTAGGGACACTTAGTGGTTTAAAAGGCTTAGTGCATACGCTAAATGCATTCGAGAGACCAGCGACAGTGGTATAGTTAGGATTTCCTTAGTTTTGTTTTACTTGAGGACAAGTAAAATTCAGGTTTGGGGGTATTTGATGAGTGCCAAATATTGTATATATTTATCCCTTTTTGTTGGCATTTAACTCATCTTTTATGCATTAATTCTACATTTTACCCATATTCTGTATTTTCATTGTTTTCAAGAATAAATATTTTTATTAATTAATTTTGCATTTTTAGGTAATAAATAAAGTTCGGATGAGTCGCGGAGCGAAAAGAGCAGAAAAGTAGTGAAAAGCCGGGAGAAATTACGCAAGGAAGCCGCGAAGAATGGTGCGCACAACCTCATTTTCTACACACAAAAGCGCCTCCGTTCTCAGCCGTCAGATCAGTTCCAGAAGCATCCGATGGTCGCTCCTTCATAGAGCATCAAAATCTGAAGTCTCTGCCAAGCACCACAGCGCTGAAATTCCAAGCCTTCAGATTAGATGGTAGTTGAATCCAACGGTCGCTCCCTTGCTGTTCATCAACGTTTGATATCTCCGCCTACACACTACAACACCTAACTCCATCTGGCGTCGTTGATTTTGTTGTTTATATAATCCAGCGGTCGCTACAAGCTTCACTTCATCATCACCGTCCGATTGATCTTTCATCTCCTATCCCACGGCTCAGCGTCGCAGATCATCAAACTCGATACACTCGCCTCACACCCTAGCGACCGAGCACCTACACCTCAAACAAACGCACCCTTCCCTTTCTCCTCGAACCATCTCCTCCATCACCCCCTCTGCAGAACCGCCATGCCCCGTACCACCACCATGTCCGTCTCCATCACCACCACCTCACCCCAAATCACTCCACTATTTTCTCCCCAAATCACTCTACCTATACCCATCATCACTATCACGTTTTACATCAACTAATCTCCTCAATTTCTCATCTCTGCCGACTGAAACCCTAGGTGAGAAATTGAAGATATAAGTTGATGTTAGAGCAGCAATTGGAGCGGGAGATGACTCAGGAAGAGAAATAGAAGGATGGGTCGACGAGATGGAGCGAGAATTTCATCAACAGTAGGTAAATTAATTTTCACACCAAAACCTAATTTTACTGACTTTGGGAAAATTGGGGAAAACCAAAATTATGTGTATGGGTATAAATGGGTGTTGGGGGAAGTATTAGAAGGAGACTATTTACCTCTCTGGACTAGCCAGTAGAGAATTGGAGAAAATTTTATGAACTGAAATTTCAGTACTTGTATGTTTACAGTTGCAATTTGCTTATGTGTTGTAGTTATTTGATATGCTGCAATTTATGTTTAACTTATCTCATATGATGTATGTTTGTTGCCAAATGGTTAGCATGAGCTAATCAACTTCAGGCCAAGGCTCAGTGAAGCCTTGTGCACTGTCAAGTGTAATTGAGCTAGGATAGTTCTTCCTGCTGTGTTTATTGTGCAAATGAGAGATGTCAATGCATAGAGCCTGTGATTGGCTGTACTGTCAAAAGACAGCCAATGCTAGGGGTAGACTAGTGAGCAAGTTGGTGTTCTTTCATTTCTAGTTGTATGCTTAGGATTGAACATAACCTAGACCATGTCACTTGATTAGGACACAAGGTGGATCATAAGCCTTGGCTTACCACCACTTCTCTTTCAGTCAATCTTAATTTCAGTCACTTTTAATTTCAGTCCTGTATGCTTGTATTTCAGTTACTTTTCTTGCCTTTCGTTTTCTTGCATTTTGTAGCTATTGTGCACTGAAGTCAGTGCACTGAACTCAACCTGCCCTTGGCTTCCAAGCCTTGGTTATTTGCTGCTTCTTTTAGCTGTTTCTTTACTTAGCTTGGTTCTTTGCTGATTTGCCCTTAGCTCACTGCCATAGTGCATTGCCACTCTTATTAGCCTAGGAAAACTTCTTATATGCTCCTCTCCCTGTGGACAAACCCCTACTCACCCTTTTATTACAAATCTTGACCTTGTATACTTGCAAGTGTTTTGTGTGCATCTTAGAATCACACCAGGAAACACTTTTGATACAAATACAAAAGGAAACAAAAGATTACATGACACTTTGCAAGAGGTAGCCCTTTTTGATGCACCCAGTTAAATTCGATGGTTGTCTTTCTTAATGTAACCTCCACCTTCTATCCCAACCAACCAAAGAACAAGCTAGTCAAGTTTCGTTCAGTATTCTAAAGTGATTGGCAATCGTAACTTCCTATCAAACACCTTGAAGATCGAGGCTATACATGTATTGGTAGATCGTGCGCGTGCAAATTTTTTATCACTATGTGGATTGTGCTAGAATCAGGGTGCCTAAATATCTAGACTAAGACTCCTAAAAATTACATATTTGCACAAGAGTCAACATTTCAAGGTAAATGAGCTCCATTTTTTATGTTTTTTTTCAATTTTTAATTTTTTTTTGGAATTTTTCAATGTTTTCAAAAAGAAGAAGGAGTTCGTTTTCAATTATAGCATATTATCATGGTATCCATTCCATACCCCCAAACCTAAACTAAACATTGTCCTCAATGTTTCAAAATATGAACAAAATTATAATACAACATATGAAGAGGATCATGTTGAGTAGAGAAAAAGGAAAGAGAATACCCGATTTCGGCGAAAGCAATATTAGAACTCCGTTATTCAAGGCAAAAATCCAACATATTTCAGCCGAGATCATATTGGATTAGCAAAATATGTACAAAAGAAACAAAAGATTTAACTAAGAAACTATCTACTAGACTCTATACAAGAAAATTTGGTTTTTAATGGGATTGGACTTTTTGGGAAAAATTTGGTTTTTAAGGGAATGAACAACATTTGGTTTTTATGGGAAAAAGCCTTTTGGTTTTAATGGGAAAAAACTTTTTGGTTTTTAGGGAAAAAAGGCGGGTTTGCAGTTTGTTTGAGGCCCAAAGTTCAGTTTAAAAAGTTGACCTAGATTTTGGTTTTAAGAGTTACAATTACAGGCCCACAGTAAATTCAAACAAGCCCAAAACAGTTTTAAACAAACTAAAAAACAAATTAATCAAGCCCACAAACTGGGTTCAGGAGCCCAGTTGTGTTTGAAGGTTTGAATTCGTTCTGGCCCAGTTGGTTAAGGCCCAAAGTTCGCTGAAAAACTAAGCCCACTTGGGTTTGAAGATGTTTTGAAAATTTTAGCTTGGGTTACAACCCAGAGTTCTGAAACAGAAAATTATTGCAAGCCCACAAATTAAACACAATTACACAGCCCAGTTGGGCTTTTAGTTTAGGCTTACGATTTGATTAGGGGAGGTCAGTTGGGTTTTAAAACTTTAAACGTTTTTCAAATTTTTGGTCTGGGTCTAAGCTCACAATGCAGGGGTTTAAAGTTCAGTTGAGTCTAAACCCACGAATGGTTGGAGCCCACAGTTTAAACAAATTTCAGTTTGAGGCCCAAAATGTAACTAAGTCCACAGTCCAATTCACAAGCCCATAATCACTTTTAGAATTTACACAGCCCAAAAAGAAGTGCAACTGGGTTTGAAAACGGTTGTCAACTTTTGCTTGGGTCAAGTCCACAGTTCAGTTCAATCTAATTTACAAACCCAGAAAATTTTACACAAGCCCACAGTTTAGGCTTACTCTTGTAGCACAGCCCAGCTGTTCTGTTTTAGTTGCACAGCCCAGTTGGGCTTGGTTCACAGCAACAACAACAAGAAGAAGCAGCAGCAGTAGGAGGCAGCAAGACAGCAGCAGCAGCAACACAGAAAACAACAGCAGCATCAGAGGCAGGCTTTAGCAGCACATGTTGGCTCAAAAGAGAAGATCAGTCTCTTTGAAGCGAAGCATAGCACAACAAGATGGATATACTAACAAAGGGAAGGTGCAGCTGACTACAGGGAGACAACTGCAGCTAACATAGACTCAATGGTAGTTGCAAAGATAAGACTCAATGCTTAAGTACAGGTGATATTGCTAAGATGCACACCAATGCTTCAGATGTAGTGATGCTTTGTAGGTATATTTCAGAGGAAGGCTACAGAGCAATGAGCAAAGCCACATTAGTAGTTTGCAGATACAGGGCTAAGCAAAGATACAAATGCAGTGACCAAATATGCAGACAATGAGCAAAGCCAATGTCAAAATGAGAAAATCACAGACAATGAGCAAAGCAACAGGGCAATGCTACAGATGCAGTGATGATTTGCAGGTATGCAGTGATATGCAAACTAAGATGCAAACTAATATGCAATATGCAAGATGCTAATGCAAGTTACACTAAGATGCAGTTAACCTAAGATGCAATGCAAAACAGTTAAGTTACATTAAGATGCTGAAAAACTAAGTTACAGGGCAGTAACAACTTCAACCACACAGCAGCCAAGTCCCCGGCAACGGCGCCAAAAACTTGGTGGCTCTCTAAAAGAGTCACAAACTAATACCGCAAGTGCACGGCGTCGATGTAGCTAATGTGCAAGTGCGAGTCGATCCACAGGGACAAGGTGTGTGTAGTTGAAGCTTAAGATTTCACTAAAACTAAGTTGTAACAAAGAGTCTTGGTTGTGTTAAAACACACTTGAGATGATGGCAGTGACTGAACTGAAAAACAGTGGAATGTAAAGCAAGTAAACAGGAACATGCTAGGGCTTTTGCATCCACCTCTAACTCACACTGATTATTCATCACTGACAGTAACATTGTTTTTCTATAACCACCAGCAAGAGGGATGTCAATCCTCTATATAGCAAGGGTCATTTTGATATGAAATCTCCTATCACAACTAAGGTATCTTCCCTAAGTATTAACTGTCTGTTTAAAGCACAATTAATCAAAAGAACAATATATAAAATTAAGCATGAGTTGCAGTTCAGCAACACTAGATGATTCTAACTACAATGGATGCCTGACATCCAATGTGAAAGACTAGTGTTGAAGCCCTAAGATGGAGTTTCACTATGAGCATTTACACACATCATGGATACTGACAAGAGCATGAATAACAAGCAATAATCTAGGGCTTCATCTCAACCCTAGCAGAACAGGTTAGAACATAATTGACAGTGCAAAACAATTGAAAATAACACAAAACAGTTGAACTAAAAACAGGACATGAACAATTGAGGAACTGGCTAGTCCAGTCCTCTTGGTGGTGCACTGGCTAGTCCAGGCATGCCCACAACAGCACCAACACCTTCTATTTATACCCAATTTACATCATTAGGGTTCATACACCCAATTCCCAAAAATACCCGAATACAGTTGAAATTAGGGTTTGTTGAATCTTACCCATACTTCTCTGATTTGCTTCATAGCCTTCGACCCATTCTTCTGCTTCCTCCCATGCTTCTTTGGTGCGAGTTGGTGCCCTAATCCTTACCCCTACTCCAACTAATATTAACCTAATTCTTCACTGAGAGGAGAAGGTGAAGATGTAGGCTGATAATAGGTGGATAGAAGAGTGATGGTGATGTGTGAGGGTTTGTTTACTCGAGCTTTGCTTGAGTTGGTGGAGGCAACAGGAGAAGGTGGTGGGAATGGTGGTGCGGCAGGGTATGGTGGTGTTGCAGAGGGTGAGGGAGAAAGAGAAGAAGTCGATGGAAAATTGATTGGGGTGCGTTTGTTTTGGGTATAGGGTATTTGGTACCCGGGTGTTGAGCGGGTTTAGCAATTGTTGATGAACAGCGAGGATGCGACGTTGGATGCGAAGATGATGGGTCGATCTAACGGCGAGACAGAAGGAAGCGAGGAGAGACCGTTGGATGCGGAAGTACAACGAAACTGACGGCTCAAGATGGAGTTAGGTGCTGTAGTGTTTGACGGGAGCTTCAGACTTTGATGCACGACGATGAAGCGACCGTAGGATGCATCTGTGGATCCAATCTGACGGCTACGAGCTTAGGCAGGCTTTGGGCTTGGTCTTGGACTTAGGTTAGAGTTTGGGCTTAGACAATTCTGAGCCCACTTCTTCTTTAAGAACAAGTTCTTCCTTCCAAGCCCACTTCTAGTTGATCCGGCTCTTGCAAACATCATTCTTCGCTGCCTTTCTACGGGAGTCTTTGCCGTTTCTTTGCTCTTTTCACTTCGTGAGTTAACCAGGATTTATTTAGTACCTAAAAATGCAAAATTAATTAAGAAAAGTATTTATTCTTGAAAACAATGAAAATACAGAATATGGGATAAAATGGAGAATTAATGCACAAAAGATGAGTTAAATGCCAAGAAAAATATATAGAAATATGCACTTTTTAGGACTCATCACTCGCCCCCTGAGAGCTTGCTCATATCGAGAGCCCGTCTAAAATAAACATAAGAAAAATTTGCTCGCCCCAAGGAGTCAATATCTATAAAAAGAATCAAATCGGTCAGCCGCTCGTCCAGGGGAGCCAATATCAATAAATAAAGAATTCAAGTTGATCAACCGCTCGTCCCATGGAGCCAATATCAATAAAAAGAATCAAATCGATCAACCGGTCTCCCCAGGAAGCCATTATTAATGAAAAGAATAAAACAGATCAACCGCTCGCCCCAGGGATCCCCACATGGGTTTAGGAATAACCATCCCAATGATATCTCGTATCCCGTCAAACATAACATAAGTTAATCAAATGCTCGCTTCAGGGAGACCCACGTGGGTTTAGGGAATAACTCATCAAGGATTCAGTGATACACAAGACAGAAAAACATCTTTATGTAATGCTCTTAAGGAGAAATCCTCTTTATATATTTTCATAAGAAACATACAGACAAAAGAAACCTCTTCTTAACAAAACCCACAAATGCCGAAGAACAAAAAAACATCTCAGAAAAATATGATTAAAGAGAAGGAGACCAACTACCTAAAAGACTTTAGAAAGCTAGGTCAATAAAACATAGAGATCTAATATCCTCAACCAAAATTCTTGTCAAATATCATCATAGAAAGAAAAATATAAAGTATGGGATAGGCCTTTTAAGTACAGTTGCTTAAACTGCTCTCTGTTCTCATGCCCTCGTTGATCTTCAAAAGCTCATTCTGAGAGAACATCAAATACTGCAGTAGTACTAATATAATCTGCTTTACTCGCATACACCCCAAGGAAGCACCAAAAAAAAAATGAACCAGGAAGCAGATTCAGGGGGGTGCACAACTTAAATTAGGGTAACGCGACACTACTTTAAAGAATCAAATCGGTCAGCCGCTCGTCCAGGGGAGCCAATATCAATAAATAAAGAATTCAAGTTGATCAACCGCTCGTCCCATGGAGCCAATATCAATAAAAAGAATCAAATCGATCAACCGGTCTCCCCAGGAAGCCATTATTAATGAAAAGAATAAAACAGATCAACCGCTCGCCCCAGGGATCCCCACATGGGTTTAGGAATAACCATCCCAATGATATCTCGTATCCCGTCAAACATAACATAAGTTAATCAAATGCTCGCTTCAGGGAGACCCACGTGGGTTTAGGGAATAACCATACCAAGGATATCTCATATCCCATCAAAATATTTTTTATTGAAGATCACAACATATACATCGCATCCCAACATTCATAATCATGCCCAACATCATCAATATGATCATTTCATCCACACAACAACAAAAATATATATACATAAATTTAATTAAAGAAAACTTAATCAAAGATAGATTTTTGATTGTGTTGCACCTACCTCAATCACTATCCAAAATTCAAAATACTAAGAGCTCCCTGGTGCCATTAAACAAAACATTAAAATCATCTCTGTTTTCCAATAGTCGCTGCAACATTAACGGATCTCTATTGTTTTGTTTTTAAAGATAACATATAAAGAAAATAAAAGAAATAGAATCCCTATGTCGCCGCTATGCTATTGACATCAAAACTTTCTGGTTTATCTTTTCTTTATTATTACTAGTATAACACGTATGCGCGATGCACATGCCCTTCCGTTCGTTCCGTAATTATGTTTTTTCATACAAAGATTCAACGATGAAAATTGAAATATAAATATTTTCCAATGAGAAAAATGATAATAGACAGACTTCGGGTTTGTACAGAATGCTTTTTGATATACACAAGGAACTTTAACTAATTTCACTGCACTTGATATTAATGGGACAGTTGGGAGATGGATGCACTTTGCTATTTACACCCCAAAAGATTGAAATGCCTAAACCGGAAGAGTTTATTTCTCAGCATTCACAACATGTTGATCCGTGTTGTCCTCCTCCGTTGGCAACATCAATGGTGTCTGGAAGGTTCCTTCATCATCAAAACAATCAAAAAGGTTTGTTTAGTATTGTACTGTGATTAAGAGAGTACATAAATTTATCTAAGTAAATGATTCTACTGAAAGACCTGCAAAATATATTCTTCACTAATTTACCTTGATTGCTTGTTCCTCATGTGTTTCAGTACCCAACTCTTGTTTTCCCAATGCGATAAGCATCACGTAGTTTGTTCAATTTCGGCTATTGAATATCGATTTAATTCAGTAGTACCACGGCCTTGCTGTAAGTGAGCATCTCTTTGTTGTTGGGTTTTCCTTGGATATGTAGCACGACGCCGTTGTCAGTGAGCATCTCTTTGTTGTTGGGACTGTCTTTCGATAATTCTTGGACTTAGACGTGGATGGAAACCCGCAATCTTACCTTGCGAATCCATCTACAGATCAAACCAAAGCAAAAAGAAAATTAAAATCTATCATGAACACCCAGAAGATTTTGAATAATAAAAAAATGAAACAAAAATATAAAGTTCTTTATAATTCATTAAACAGTCTGTTAAAGATTTCTTGAGCTTCTCAATAACAGTCACCGTGAGCAATATTGGATTATAAGTGCAATAGATAAACAACTGAAATTGAATTCTAATTATAAAATCTAGTTGTTTGTTGTGAATAATGGAAACCTGCAAACACAGTTGTAACTTGAAGCACTTGTTCTATTTTTAGCCGATGAACCTATAAGTTTAGATTACCTTCATGTGCATCTCAATATCCATGTAACTTCTGTCATTAAATTCGATTTCTTAGAGAAATGGTTGGTGAAAAAAATTAAATAAGTAGATACCCTCTGGGGAAAAGTTAACAAAGGCATGTACCCTATGGGAGAAAGTCACATTTATTAACGGACAAACATTAGTACAGCTCAAACGATGACATATTATGAGTAAAATTCCTATTTGGCAGAGTTACAATCAACTTATATACATACATCATAACGCAGTAAACACATACATGCTAAAATACGTCTTATTCCCCGCCTTATATATACAAGCCAACCACTGCCGCTTGAGATGTGAAATCATTTATCTTAAAAGACATTCTATCAACTACCTGAAACAATTGTGAATTTTTTTAGTATTTTATAGTCCAAATCACGAACGAACATTGAAATATAACTGAATAAAAGAAAATAAGATCAAAAAAACTTGACATACATACCTATGTTACTTGAATCACACAGCAGCTGAGTTTGTTTTTTCAATGGGCAATTGCGACTGTCATGATTCACGTTTACCTCTTTATAAGTTCTGCAGGTTCTCACTTTCTTATTTAATTCTATCATACTCTTAAAACGGGAGTTGCCTTCGGCTCTTGCCTTTTCTTTGTCAGATTGTCTACCTTTCGTTTGGCTAATGCGTGGGTTTCCCATCTTCTTTGCAGGGGAACTGGCACATGACTCATCATTATCAACTGCTTCATTCATGGTACACGACTTATCTATAAATATTGGTTCAACATTAGCACTTAATTCCTCTATATCATTCCCTAGTTCTTGTCCAAGCTCCACCATGCCAATTTCCCTAACTTTCTCAAATGCTTGGTTAAGTAAATCCATTGCCACGTCATATGCTTTTTCTGATTTACCCATTATATAAGCTAACTCGGTTGACATTTGACAATAATGACTTATTCGCATGGCTTCCATTCCAGACTTATAATCTTTCATTATCACACCATCAAATCCTAAAACTTTAGATCTATTTTATTTATTTTTTGTCTTCCATAATAAACTGAGGTGGAATCTCCCCGACGTAGTACCGAAATATTAGAATATGATGCAAATGCCTGCGCAGTATGCCAACAAACTCGAAATTATGGCAGTCACATATACCCTTTTTGCTTACCTCATTTATTTTCACTATCATTTCTTCTATTACCTTTTCACCCACTGCCCGGTACACTCTATAAGTGATTTCATCACCATCCTGATTAAGTATGTCTGATCGGTATTTTAAGATAGTGTTGAACTCTTTATGCACTTTATTAAAGACATTACGAGTATAGATCTGAGATGCATGCTTAAGCAATAAATCATGAGAAACAAATATCCGCTTCATATGGATATACATGTAGTCTTCCTCCCGTTCTCGTGCAAACATTCGTTCTAAAGCTTGATCACAACTTTCAAAAAACTCCCGCAGAGATGTCCTAGAATTCACATAACTATTAAACAAGGAATTTATACTTTCACTTCTTTGTGTCAAATTCATCCCCGCAAAGAATGTGCCTAGGCCTGTCAATGGAAGAATATCCGTCGGATATTTAGAATTCTGATATCCGACAGGTTAAGCATTATCGGATATTCGATATCCGATAATATCCTATAGGATATCAAAATCAGATATCGATTCCGATAGGTTAAGCTATCGGATATCGGATATATATCCGATAATATCCGATTCTGACAAGAAAAACAACTAATCAACTATTGTCTGTAAATTTCTCATACATACCATCCAAATTGTCTTCAAAAAGTCTTAAAACATTACTCTTAAGTAGTTATGTCTCTAAGTAAGTCTCTTACACACACATACATGAAAAGAAACACAAGCAAATGCTATAGAAAGTAAGATAAGTATCTATCACTCTCCTCTCCAGGCTCCAACCTCTGACCCTCTTGAGTCTTGACTTCATTCGTCGTTGATTTCCAAATTTTCCACATCTGCATCCAGACAAACACACATAGATTAGATCCAAATTGAAATGCTAACAAGTAACAATAAATAGAGATTAGTAATATTTCAGAAAAAACATCTAAGTAGATAGTTTGTTTTGTACTGCTCATTGCTCTCTAAATCAAAATATACTGGTCAAAACCAGCATCCGGTATGCTTTTCTCTTATGTAGTCATAGCATATTTCAATAGGAACTAAGAAGAATAACAGATTACAGATGGATCTATGCACTGAGTTTAAGCAAAAAAAAAAAGAAAAAAAAATGTTACCTTCACAAATGAAATCTGGCAACCAATCGCTTAAGCACAATAATGCTTCAACAAGCTCTGGATCTAATGAAGCTCTGTGTGTTGTAAGCACTCTACCACCTGCACTGAACATTGATTCGGATGCAACACTGGTGACTGGGATAGCCAAGACATCTCTTGCCATCTTTGCAAGAGTTGGGTACTTAGGTGCATTTAACTTCCACCAACTTAAGATTTCAAACAAATACTCATCTTTTGGTGAGCCTTTGCTAAGCATTGGTTCTTCTAGATACTTGTCCAACTCAGACTTTTGCACCTCAAATTCAATGTTCTCCATCATAAACTCAGCATATTCAGGATCACGTGCTTCATCTGGATTGTCTGAATCCATCATACTTGAGCTAGAGACAAAGCTGCGGGCGCCAAAATAGTGTTCATCTGCATTTGAGTTTTGTGAATCATACTCATAAAAAAGAGCTGTCAATTTTGTTTTGAACTTGTTATACTCTACTGCATAGCCAGTTCCATACAACTTCTTATAACGAAACTCTACCCATTTGGCTTTGTATCTAGGATCTAACACAACTCCGATGCCCATAACCAAATTACTTTCAAGCCAATACACATGGAACTTCTCCCTCATCTTCAACCCCATTTCTCTGATATACGCATACTCACTGTCTTCCCATTGTTTGATGCACTTGTTAATTTCATAGACCCCATTGTAGTACAGATTTGCAATTGGATACTTCATCCCTGCAAACCTGGTTGAAACATCATTAAACACCTCTAAACACTTGCAAATAACTACCCCTTGTTGCCACTTGTCTTCACTTGGTATACAATCGAATTCAGGATCAAGGACAGCAAATCTTTGAAACCCTTTTTTCAACTCAATTGCATTTTTAAGCATAAGAAAAACTGAGTTCCATCGAGTGTCCACGTCAAGACTAACTGCCTTTCCAGACAACCTACATTGTGACAGTGCCGTTTCAAACCTCTCTTTCCTAGCTTGTGAAGCTTTAACATACTTAACACAATCTCTAATTGATTGTACAAACTTAGCAGCAACTTTCATACCATCTAGGACAACCAAATGAAGAATGTGGTTGGCACACCTCATGTGAAACAATTCCCCATCAAGAACTAGACAATCCTTATTATTTAGTCACTTAATCAAATTTCTCATCATCACACCATTAGCAGCAGCATTATCAGCAGTTAAAGAAAGGAATTTCCTATCTATGTTCCATTCAATAGTGCAAGTTTGATACATTCTGTGAGACATCTCCTGTGTGTGGTGCTGGCACTAAAAATAAGTTAATGTTTTCTTAACCAAATTCCATTCATCATCTATGTAATGGCATGTTACACAACAATACCCATCTTTAGTATGCTTCAGTCCACATATCAGTTTAAGACAACATCTAGAGGTCAGATTATCCAATTCTACTTGCAATTCTAGTTTCTTTCATGAAAAAACTTCATCACATCACTTCTGGTGTGTTTCTACTCATGATCTTAACAGCAGGTTCAAAGACTTGCAAAACATTCTAAGTAAAAATGTTGAGCCATGTTGAGAGGGTAATCATGCTTAGCAATCATTTTAACCATGTATTCCCTAGAAACTGCAGGATTATACTGCCATTAGCTAATTTTAAAGCTTTGTTACCTGCTGTTTTCAGTGAAGTAGAAATCTTGTTGTCCATCCTTGTTCTGTGGTCTCTTTTGGAAAATCTTTAGATGATTACGCAATCTTGTAGTACCACAGACACTATCAGCATCAACTACCTTCTGCAATGATGGCATGTACTAGTACACAGCTTCCCTCCGTGTGTTTTCTTGTGTGTGTTACTTACAATCCCTTTCAAATTCATCCCACACTGGTGACCTTATTGCTCTAAGCTTTTTCTTCAGAGCAGTTATCAGTGGATCCTCACCAGCTTCTGCTTCTCCATCTTCATCATCAGCTAGGTTCTCTTCTGTTCTGGTAATCTCCTAGTGTCACTAGTACAACGGTGTTTGACCAATTGCTGAAGCTTGAACACTTGTGATTGTGAACCACCCCTATAAACGACAGCATTTGATTGAGATTGAGGCAAAGGGGTTGACTTGAGGTTGCAACTTTCTTGCCCTTGGCTGGTTTTTTTAACATTTTCGCAAGTGCTTGCTGTGTAGCCTGTGCATTCCAGTAAAACCAATTTTCAACCATCAGAACCCTATTTTCAGTAAATACTAAAAGCATCATCACTATCAACAGTGCAAATGTGCAATCACCTATATTAAAATTGATGATATCATATTCAGGATTAGCTGTTACACATCATTACTGAAATCAACTAATATAGTAAACAAGGATGTAATTAAGATGCATTATCAGAGAATCAGAAACATAATTCCAAGAGAATGATTATGATACCTGTATAGAGCAGAAACCTTCTTTAGAGCCCTTTGCTTGTCTTTGTTGTCAAAATTAACTTCTGTTTAACACCAAAAGATAGAAATCAGATTCTTCACTAAAGAAAGTAAACAGAAACCGCAAGTGTAAACCCATCTCAAAAATATATCAATTCAATCAAACCCTAAAATAACTATCAATATTGAGTTATTCTTCAACCTCAATGCCTCATATTCTTATTTAAGTTAACCCATCTCAAATCTTTCTCTAATTTCATCCATACATGTAAGTCATATCAAACCCTAATTTTTGATTGCAAGACAGAAACCCTATTTTCATGTCAATCGATGAATCGAACAAAAAAATTTAACAAAGAAAATAGAAGAGAATTAGTACCTGATTGAGCGGGTGAGTGATTGGTAAACAACTGAGTGAGTGAGTGATTGATCGAGAGAGGCAGAGACAGAAACAGAATGGAAACTCGAGAGGCGACTGAGAACAATTGAAACGGTGAGAAACTGAGAAGAGAAAAAAAAAATGAAAAAACGAAATGACTTCTCGAGTCCTCGAGTAGTAAAATAATCATATGGGAAAATTACAAGTACGTCCTTAACATATCGGATATCTAAACAAACGGATATAGCCTAATCCGATTCCGATATGTTAAGGAAGAAATATCCGATAACATATTATATCCGATATCCGATAAAACGGATAAAATCCTATAGGATATCGAATAATCGGAAACGGATTCCGGATATCGGATAGATATTGACAGGCCTAAATGTGCCCCTATTATACACGGGTATCCATTTCTCATGAATAACAAACAAGTCACCAAGCCATGTATTATCTGTCAAATCAAAATCATTCTACATGGACTGCCACTTACTTTCAAAATCCTCAATTGTGTATGTATAACGAGTAACCGCCTTTAAGGTTTTTTTGAATTTTATTTTTTTAAAAAACACATGGCTTAGTTTCTGCCCAAATTTTTTCTTAATATGCCACAAGCAAAAACGGTGACGAGTACCGAGGTACACAATTGCAATAGCATTGGTCATGGACTGATCCTGGTCAGTAAGTATAGAGATTGGAGGACGACCTCCCATTGCTTCAAGCCAAGTCGCAAATAACCAAGTAAAGGTGGGCTCAGTTTCATCGCCTAATAATGCAAATTCAAAAGTTATTGATTGACGATGATGGTTCGTGCCTGTGAATGGAGCAAAACGCATACTGTATTTGTTAGTCTTATAAGTGGTATCAAATGATATTGCATCTCCAAATCGACTGTATGCTATTCTTGAACGTGCATCAACCCAAAATATATTTTTTGCCTTCTCTACTACATCAACTTATACCGCATGATAGAAACTTGGATTTTTAATTTTTCTTTTCTTAAAATAATTCATTATAGCTTCCGCATCGTTCACTTCTACAAGAGATTCTCTAACATTTCTCAAATGGTTGTAAGCATCCTTGCCGTGAATCCAATATTCCCACTTTCCCCAAAAAGTGATGCAACCTTGCCAAACTTGGAGTTTCTGCTTGTTGAATGTTTCTGCCAATCTTCGCGTAGCAAAAGGCATTAGCTTGTTTGCCCTCATGAGATGTCGCTTTCCAGGAGAGATCATTTCATGATTGTGATATTCTATAAATTTGTTGATATACCACGTGTTCAGTTCTATGTTCAAAGATAGCCTTACAATCTGTCCTTATGGTTGAAGTGTTTCTCTTCCATTTAAGCTCTCCATCGCCTTGATCTGGTTTAATTGGTTTGCTTTGGTCAATTCCTTCACAACTACCAACAAAAACCAATCTAGTTATAATCGGTCCTCGGGAAGTAGCATATGATGACCTACGATGAGTAGAAAATCCCAAACTCCTTTCATAATCTTTATAATAATCCTCGGCCTCTTTAATAGAATAAAAATACATTTCCAAGCATGGTTTCGATGAATTTCCATTGATAGCTAGTTCAATAATTTCATCTCTATTAGTCATCTTTCTGTATAAAAATTACAAAATTATTAAGACAATGTAATGGAAGTAGAAATTGGTATATTAAAAAGTTACTGAAAAAAATAAGAAACACAATTAAATCACAACGATTACAAGTTTTCGTAAACTATTCGTTGATCAAACAAATGTAGTTTTACTGATAATGAATGAAATTGTTAATCTAATCAACTGGACTTCCAATATATTAAAACCCATAATCTCAATTCCCAACTCAAAACCCTAACTATAAAAAAAAGGTTAAACTATCCACATAAACACAAATATTAGACTCACCTAATCAATTTTCGAGATTAAAGGATCTTTCTGCATCAAACCAAAAATAAACTTAACTAATCGGTGGAAGAACTTTTGGTTCTTTTGTTGCAGAGAGTTGAAGGAGAAAGAAGGATCAGAGAGGAAGGAAATAATAGACGACAAATACGAAGTGTAGTCAACATATGAACCGGGTTTTGGGTTAGTAAAAAAACCGCGTGTTTATCGGTTAATCAGAGCCCTTCAAATTTTTTATATCCATTGGCTGACGGAGTCTGTAAGAGACTCTGTCATATTAAGCCTGTCACCCGATCCCCTCTCATGAAATAAAACCCCTTTTAAACCAAATCATTTCTCCCTACCAATCTGTCGTCATTCCTGGAAGGTAAATCTCGGACAATCTAACAGTGGCACATGAACTAATTCATAACATGAAAATATGAAAGAAAGAAAAAAAAAATCTAACGGCCTCAAAATTGACATGTCCAAGGTCTTTAATAGGGTAGAGTGGAATTTCTAGATCAAAATAACGAGGAAAATGGGATTCTTCCAAAAATGGTGTAACAAAATAATTCAATGCATATCTACCATCAATCTGTCTATAATTTTAGATAGATCCCTATGAGGATTCTTCAAACCTTATAGAGGTCTTAGGCAGGGAGATCCCTTGTCTCCTTACCTATTTCTCTTTTGCATGGAAGCTTTATCTAGAACTATTTCACATGATGAAAACATCAATCTTATTCAAGGTCACATAATTTTCAAACATGCACTTTGTCAGTCATCTATTATTCGCAGATGATTGCCTCCTTTTAATTTGTGATGCCGCTACGGATGCAAGTGAAAACCTTATCAAAATTTTCAAGGATTTTGGAGAAGCTTCTCGGTAACTAATAAACCTAAGCAAGTTAGGTGTTTTCTCTAGCTCACAAATAGACATATAATGAAATAAATATAATAGCCATCCTTAATGTCCAATACCCCTAGATGACAAATATCCATGATCACCTCTTTTCATTAACATATCTAGAATGAATAGCTTTGAAATAATAGTGCAGAACATCAAAACTAGACTAATGGGATGGAAGAACATACCACTTAACCTGCTAGTAGAACTACATTTATAAAATCCGTCACCTGAACATACTGTTGTGCGTGTTAATTTTGTAACCCATTCATGTAAATTCTGTAACCTATTGTAGGTTATTGTAGAGAAGCTAGAGGGGAGCCTTCGGGATGGATAACAAGGGAACAAGGGAACAACTTGAACTCAATGCCGCTGAAATGCTTTCTAATAGAAGATACTCTACCTTATTTACGGTCACAGGATATTCTCCTTAATTGACCAAAATAATAATAATATATATGGCCATTATCTCTCAAGAGAGGGTAAGGCATTATACCAAAAACTCTAACATGATATCGACCTAATAGCCGATCCTCTTCTTCTTCACCTTCTTCACCAAAATAAACAATGGCAGGAGATAAAAAGACAATCCATCCGGCGTTTGCTATCAACAACATCAAAACCCTAATCCCTATTATCCTAGACATCAAACAGGATGAATACTCATCTTGGGTTTTTCTGTTTGAACTCCATCTTCAAGCTCATCGCCTTCTTTTTCTCATCAATGAAGACAAACCCCCTGCAGATGTTGACGCCGACACCGTGCTCCAACTCGACGCTCTCTGTCGACAGTGGATGTTCTCCACCATGGCCAAGGATTTAATGCTTACCGTCCTCAAATCTGGCAAAACTGCTAAAGAGCTTTGGGATCATCTTAAGAAACTCTTTCAAGACAACAAAGGTAACCGCGCTGCGACTCTTGAACGTAAGTTTGTCAATCTTAAGTTTATTGATTGCAATAGTATTGATGATTACTGCGATAAGCTAAAATCCCTGTCCGATCGATTACTTGATCTTGACTTTCCCATGGATGACAAACGCCTTGTGATCTAACTTGTCAACGGCCTTCCGGAGGAATACAACACGGTAGCCTCTTTTATCCAACAATCAATGCCGACGTTTGATGCCGCTCGATCCCAGCTGCGTACCGAAGAGATTCGACGCTCCCAACAACAATCACAGTCTGCACCTATGGCTCTTGCAGCGGCAGCTCCAACCACAGATCGCAACAACCAGCGCTCACAGCGTGGTGGTCATGCCAGACGTGGTGGTCATCGTTCATCTGCTCCAGCCACCGAACCACCCTTGCTGCCAACACCTCCGTCCCCTTATCAGCTCTACAGTGCACCTCATCCTACGTACAACCTCCACTGTCCACCACAATGGGCAGTACCACCTTGTCCGTATCCTACAACACCTCCGGCAACACATTGGCAGCAACCTTCCAGCCGCGGTTCCTTCGACAGCCGTGGCCGTTATGGTCAGTCACGCGGTCGAACATCTGGCGTTGGACGTGCACAGGCATACCTTACTCCATCCACGGAATATCTTCAACCAAGCGACATTGCCGAAGCATACAGCTCCAAGAGTTTATACTCACCTGACGATGCTTTCTATATGGATACCGGTGCTACATCGCATCTCACTGCGGATTCAGGTACTTTGAATACTGTTTTTAACACTAGTAATATTCATTCCATCTTAGTTGGCAATGGTCACAGTATTCCAGTCACTGCCTCCGGTACCAAGTTCATAGATATTCCGTCCCGCACCCTAAAACTCAAAGATACTCTTGTTGCTCCCGACATAATCAAAAACTTGGTTTCTGTTCGTAAATTCACCACTGATAATCATGTGTCTGTTGAATTTGATCCGTCTGGTTTTTCTGTGAAGGATTTGAATTCGAGGAAGATTCTCCTTCGATGTAACAGTTCCGGGGAGCTTTATCCTATTACTGCCTCTGCCGTATCACCTTCAACATCGTCTCTGTCTCATCCTATATCCCTTGCCGTGTTCTCTCATGACATTTGGCACAGCCGTCTCGGCCACCCAGGGAAAGTTATCTTAGATAATTTACGTGCAAACTCTTCCATTCAATGTAATAAAACTCAGTCTACCAAACTTTGTCATTCTTGTCAAGTTAGTAAACATGTTCGTCTGCCATTTTTTGAATCAAATTCTGTTACCTTTGCTCCTTTTGATATCATTCATAGCGACTTATGGACCTCACCATTACATGTTGAGACCGGTTTTAATTACTATCTTATCTTGTTAGATGACTTCACAAATTATCTATGGATCTTTCCTCTCAAATTAAAATCCCAAGTTTATACCAAGTTCTTGGAATTTCGTTCCTTCGTCAAAACTCAGTTCGAACGTGAAATCAAATCTTTTCAATGTGACATGGGTCGTGAATTCGACAACTCATCGTTTCATGAATTTGCTCAAAAACATGGGTTAGTTTTCCGTTTCTCATGCCCTCATACCTCCTCTCAAAACGGCAAAGCTGAGCGAATGATTTGTCGTGTCAATGACATCACTCGCACACTTATGTCTCATGCATCTATCCCTCCCAAATATTGGGCCGACTCCTTACACATGGACGTCTACCTCCACAACATTCTTCCTTCCAAAATCCTAAATTTCTCTTCTCCGGTGTCCATTCTCTATCAACGTCAACCAACCTACTCTCACATCCGTACTTTTGGTTGTCTTTGCTACCCCAATCTTTCCGCTACCACTACTCATAAGCTTTCTCCTCGTTCTACTAAGTGTGTTTTTCTTGGGTTTCCAACCCATCACCGTGGCTATCGATGTCTCGACTTAGCCACTAACAAAATCATCTTGTCTCGTCATGTGACCTTTGATGAAAACGTGTTTCCATTCAAGAACACTGTCTCTACTTCATCAAACTGTCACGACTCTTCCTCTACACCATCTTCCACTCTCCTACCCAACTCTAACACTTTCCAGTGGGTTACAAAATCCACATGTCACAACACTGAATTTTAAAGTGGTTCTGAACCAACACTCTTAAAGCTTATGAAAATGTATGCTCAAGCTAAAGAAGAAAAATTCGAAACACTACCAAAACTCCAACAAATTTTAAAGCTACTCATGCTGCAGTTTCTAGCTTATGTAATAAGTTCATCCTTAAAAGATAAATGGATAGATGAAAACCTCATAGATCTGATCATCTTTGTATATATGCGAGAAGATCTAATCTCTGATGTATTTTTCTTATATAAATAATCAAACAAAATAAAAAACATTTATTAGTAAAATTTGGTAGCGATGTTCGTAATTTACTTATTAAAATAAAAAACTGTTCATGTACACTATATTTTACTTATTAACATAAAAAAATGCTCATGTACACTATAATTTACTTATTAAAATAGAAAACTGCTACAAGTGTTGGATTTTATTTGAAGAATGTGAGCGGCAGTTAGCTGCTCTTTAAAACTCTTCGTAATACTAGGTGGGAATGTTATAAATACCCTACATTTTTATTGACCTTGCACAAATATCTTTGAGGGGTAAAAATAACTTTTTGGGAGTCAATTTGAGAAAGTTGCTTCCATTTCCGGAAACAACTTGTACTAATTGCGTCCACTTCTGAAAGCAACTTGTACTAGTTGCTTCCACTTTTTAGAAGATAGAGGTATTTTTAAAAATTGAATAAGGATATATTTTAAGCGGTGAATTTTGAAGGGTATTTAGACAATGTTCCCCTGACACTAGTACATTGTCCTTAGATTTTACTTATAATAAGATTAGAAGTTCGCACGTGCCTATGCATGTGCATAAAGATTGGGTCCATGCTAAACCAAAGGCACGTGAGTCCGATCCTTTCTAATTTCTAAACATAAATGTGGCTTATAAACAACCTAATTTATTAATATGCCCTCATTTTTTTGTTTATAGGGCGTTTACTGATTAGGTAAGATACGGGGTAAAATGGTCACACACAATTTGCAGCTTCACAAATACCATAGCAAGGGGAGTTCCTTTTATATATAGTAATAGATATTTGCAACCCAGCTAGGTATAAGACAGTCTTCACGACAGAAATGGGAGAACATTGTCATTGTTCCAACATTAAAATAAAGAGTGATGTTAAGTTGATAAAAAAAAATTTACCGCGAAAAATCCCGGTAGAGACAGCGTCGTGGCACTCCAACAGAGATTAACAGGGGGTGGGCATCACCCACATGGGTCCCACGTGATCTAGCTTTATCGATATTTCCCACGGGATTTTGTCCCCTGTAGACTAGGAATTATTGTAATATAAATCCTCCGTACAAACTTTACAAGCGCTAACACTTTACTACTGCTCTTAGGGGCCCAGGACGGAAGCGGAGGTGGCTCACGGCTCACCTAGGTTGTAGGCCCCACACAGAATATGTAACAATTTTATTTAAAGGATTTTTGGTCACTACTCAAAAGAACCATAATATTGGGCATACCAAAATCTTCCAAGGCATACTGAATGAAGACAAAAAAGGTTGTGAAATAGCAAAATCAGATAACCCCTTAACCAAAAAAAATTTTAGTGGCAAATCTGCGCTTTACGTATTAGTGTTAATAATCTTGATTAGTGATTAAAATAATTTTCAGAATTATAAGAGTTGTTTAGATGAAAAATTTGACGAAAAAAAATCAAAGTTTTGGTTTGGTTAAGAAGGAGAGAAAGAGAAGGAGAAAGTGAGAAAATTCTAATTCTTGATTCAATGGAGGATGAGGAGTGTCATATATCATCTAAAAAACCTAGGAAAATACACATCAACTACACCAATGATTCCCAAATGGCTGATTTCTTAGATTATGAGAATGATTTTACACCCACTCAAACTCAAGCTCAAACTCAAACACAAACTCAAGATGATGATTTTTATGAGCCAAATCCTGATGATGAAGACATTGATGAGGAACCCAATGCTTCTAATACACATGTACACTTATATCCTATACTTAATCTCACTTCTATAGCTCTCAATTATCAAAAGTTAGGTTTTTTGAATCATGATTCGGCGAAACATGTTGAGGTTCGGCTCACATCTATGAGCCGAATCTACCAATTGATGAACGGTTCGGCTTACTGAATCTGTTTTGCATGCGCCGAACCTATAATTTCCAATTCCACCCTTTTGCTAGACACTAGTTCGGCTTATATGAAAGTTTCATAGTAAGCCGAACAACATCCTGAATAGCCCGGAATAGAATCATTACTAATTCGGCTTACATATCCAAATCGTATGTGCCGAACATAATTTTTTAATTTCTGGGTTGAAATATTGTTACTGGTTCGGCACATATGGAGAATATCGTATCAGCCGAAACCTCTTATGTTCAAGGTTCGGCACATAATATGATTATCGTCTGAGCCGAACATGAATTTGTTAATTTTTGGGTTAAAATATTGTTCGTGGTTCGGCACATATTGAGGATATCGTATAAGCCGAAACCTGTAAATGTTTATAGTTCGGCACATAAGTGATTATCGAATGCGCCGAACCTGAAGGACAAATGATTCGGCGTAACTAACATTAGAGGATAAGCCGAACTCTATAAATTCGGCATAACTGTTAAGCTATTCATTAAAACATGAAATTGAAGGTGTCCATAACCCAATCCCAGCACCATTAAAAACAAAGTTCAGCACCTAAAGCAAAGGTGTTTGCAACACCATAAAAGTGTACTTAAAACTTAAGAAAAAAAAAGTGTACCATAAAAGTGTACATAAAAGGGCATTTAACCACGACCCCTCTTGTTAGTTGCACGACCACCTCTTCTTCCACCTTGGTCTTCATCTTCCGACGCATCATTACCGGGTTGGACGGTAGCACCAACTTGGCTTGTACCTTCACCAACTTGTCGAGACCTCTTAGTGGTAGGCCTTTGTTCGGGTTCCTCGGGTCCTTGTCCTTTGTTGATGATTGCATCCCACTTGTTGATGAGGTATTTTTTCTTCTTCCACGGTCATTGTGTTTTGCAACCAAGTTTGGCCTTCATTTTTTCAACATCTCCCTACCCGCGACAACCTATTTTTCATTTGAACAACTTATAACCATGAGGTTGAAGACATTTTTACCATAACTAATATATGAAAATAGTATAAAGTGAAGTCATTCTTACCATAACTTGAAAGCCTTGACTACATCTTCGGAAGTAGACTTGTTGGTGATCTTGATTGGCCTCGCCTTCCCCTTATCAGCTATCTTTTGCCTTTTTTATTGATAATGAAGGGATGAGAAATTTGGTTATACCAATCCATATAGCCCGGATCCTCTTCACATGGATCATCAAGTAAAGGTGTTAACTTGGACGCATCTAATGTGTGATTGTCTAAATTATTCCAAAACTCAACGGTGGGATCAGGATCATACTTTGGTTCCCAAGATGAAGTGGTGCTTTTAGTTCCCTTACCACTCTTTGGTAACAACCTGAATTTCTCGTCAAACAAAGGAACCTTTTGGACGCATCCTAATTGACGGAGTACTCGCCTAGGATCGTATATAACATAACCACCGGGATACCACAATGGCCCATGATACATACCTACCGGCATATCCTCATCTTCAACAACTTCATCTTCTTCATCTTCATTCTCATATGGTTGAAAAGCGACATCATCAACACCAAGACGTCTAACGTCTCTCTCAAACTTGCCACCAACTTCTTTTTGTTCCTTTTCTTGGAGTCCTCGTACGCGTACCGTGCTGCAGTTGGCTCAGTATCAACATAATCGACATCTTTCTCAAATACTTTGGCCAAGTTCAAAATTGGGAAATGGTCATATATCCACACCTGCATCCAAAGAACCACATTAAAAAATCAAAGGAATTGAATTGATAGAAACAAGTTTTACTTGGAAACA
This sequence comes from Papaver somniferum, assembly GCF_003573695.1. Taxonomy (NCBI): domain Eukaryota; kingdom Viridiplantae; phylum Streptophyta; class Magnoliopsida; order Ranunculales; family Papaveraceae; genus Papaver; species Papaver somniferum. The sequence goes on along the minus strand of NC_039365.1, from coordinate 162,789,071 downwards.
TCAAAGTAAGACTAAAGTTTGCAAACTCAGAGAACTGTTCGGCTTATATGGATCAAGTATTATAAGCCGAACCAAGTAAGAAAAACTTCGGCTTAAAAGGTTTTATGGTTATAAGCCGAACCATACTCTGAACTCCCAAAAGTTACCTGGAGCAAAGTGAAGTTCCCTCCGATGTTTGTACTTGTCAACCTAGACGCGGTGGCAAGTTGGTCCAGCAGGTAAGCGAGCGTAGCCGTTCCCCAAGCAAACTTGTTACAAGTTTCAAGATTCTTTACCAATTGGAGATAATTAGCATTTACCTTGTTTCCGGTAGTGTCGGGAAAGATGTCTCTACCAAGAGTATAAAGCAAGTAGGCAGTTCCGGTTTGCTTCACTTTGACGGGATCCATTATCAACAAACCTTGTGTGACTCTTTCCTTTGTGTTCTCAAACTCCCTTTTCAAGTTAGTCAACTTGATCTTCTTATTCTTCTTATTTCTGCCACCTGGTATGAAAACGGTATCGACATCTTTAACTGATCGACAAAACTCCAACTCAGTTTTCATTGAACCCCAACCAAGGCATTCCAGGTACAAATTGTATAGCTCATCCCAACTCATGTCATAAAAACCAGCATCCACACTTACACCCCTTGCTTTAAGACCTGTAATCTTACTAGCCTCATCAGGAGTGATTGACATCTCTCCAAAAGGTAATTGAAATGTGTAAGTTTCTGGACAAAAGCGCTCGGTAAATGCAGAGGCCGACACACTATCATATTCCTTATGTCCATAATTGATGAGCAGGCCATAAAGCACTGCTTGTACGTAAGCAATCACCTCAGGAACCTCTTCATCAAGACTCCATTCCGCTGCCCTCTGGTGTCTCAATACTCGGACTGCACGGTTGTGATCAGGAGTCTCATAAATTTCTTCGCCCAAGAATCGGCATAACCAATCAACACATTTCCTCCATCTTCCGGAAGACCATGAGGCAAACCATCTGATCGAGGTGTAATTACGTCATCTTCATCAGGAATGTGTAAACCAGTGATCCGTCGATCATCATCGTTCTTCTCTTTCTCGGGTTCTGCCACCTTCTTACCTTTCTTGTCTTTCTTGGGTTTTCCTTGGGGTTGTGTTTCTTGATGAACTTCTTGATTATCAACTTCTTCATCTTCAGCTATTCCTTCTTCTTGTCTTTCAATTCTTACTTGTTCAGCTTCTTCTTCTAAAATTCCTCCTCTACCTCCCGCTCCCAATTTTTTCTTACCTCCTCCTCTAGGATCGGGAGTTTTAGAAGTAGAAGGTGTTACCTCCTCCATCTTCCTCTTTGTAGCTGCATTGGTCCTGACACAAGTATGAAAGTTATAAGACTAATTCGAACAACAAAGAGATTTGGAAAGCCAAAAACTTGTAAGAAAATAAGAAGGCTCGGCTTACCCGAAATAACACATATGAGCCGAATCATGTCTTGAAATTTTTATTAGCTTACACAGAGAGTGGATCGGCTCATACCACAAAACAATTATAAGCCGATCCCATATATTCGGCTCACAACCGATACCGTCGAATAAGCCGAATCTATGATTATGAACTCAAACATGTATTCGGCGCAACATGATATATATAAATAAGCCGATCCTACACACTTGTAAAATTTATGAAATTTTAACAATATATATTCCGCTAATACTATAAGCCGAATCTAGACTTATGAATCGAAACCTTTATTCGGCGCAAAACTAATACAACCATACAAGCCGATCCTAAGCACATGCAAAAATTCTGAAATTCAAACAACAATTATTCGGCACAAAACTAATACTACCATACAAGCCGATCCTACGCACATGCAAAATTATTAGCCGATCCTATATATTCGGCTCACAACCGATACCGTCGAATAAGCCGAATCTATGATTATGAACTCAAACATGTATTCGGCGCAACATGATATCATATAAATAAGCCGATCCTACACACTAGTAAAATTTATGAAATTTTAACAATGATATTCGGCGCAACCCTAATACTATCGAATAAGCCGAATCTAGACTTATGAATTCAAACATTTATTCGGCACAAAACTAGTACTACCATATGAGCCGATCCTATACACATGCAAAAATTCTGAAATTCAAACAACAATTATTCGGCACAAAACTAATACTACCATACAAGCCGATCCTACGCACATGCAAAATTTCTGAAATTCACAAAACATATTCGGCACAAAACTAACACCATCGAATAAGCCGATCCTAAATATAAGTCTCTGTGTCACCAAGTTCGGCTCAAAACGGATTTCAGATATACGCCGAGCCGTTCATGCACTTTCAGGGTTCAGTTTCAAGAACATCGGCGCACATCTAAGATTTGTTTTGCGCCGAACCATACCCTGTAACCGCCGCAGAAACATGATTTTGACAAATTAAATCAATCAAACCAATCAAAAACATCAAATACGAGATGGGTTTGTAAAACTAACCTTCTTATTCTCATTTGTGGAGTTGGTTCTTCTTCAATCTCTTCTTCCGGTTGATTTTTTGGCTGATTTTGAGTTTCTTCTTCACTCTCTAAATCTTCTTCTTCTTCAATGGGTTGTTCAATCGCTCGATTAGAACGAGATACTGGCTTACGGCGAACCATTATATAGATGAGTTTAATCGTCGACTAAATTTTCACGAATCGACGATTAAATTTCCGCGATGATACGATGAAAAAAAGAGGAAGAAGAAGGGTTCGGCTGTTATGGAGGAGGAAGAAGAAGGGGTTAGGGATATGAAACTGATTTTGGTTTATTGATTATAGGTTTTTGTATTAGGGATAGGGATAGATTAGTAGTAATTTAGAGAATTTAAGGGCATATAGGTAATTGAACCACCCCATAGGGTACCCCTTATAAGGTCACCCAAGTTAGGACTAGTCCTTTGTATGCCTTGAAAGTTTTAGGCATGCCTAGGGGTGAGCAACGGACGGACGGATGCGGATTAGGGGTCACCCGCAACCGAACCGTCAAAGTTGCGGATTTTGAAAATGGAACCGTGACCGGCCCAATCACCCGCGGATTTGTCCTCTGCGGATCAGCGGATTTTGCGGGCCGGTTGCAGATAACCGCGGTTTAATTTCAAAAAATCATCAAAAAAAAATAAGTACAGAAAGTTAGAAACTAGAATTTCTAATGGAGAGTACATGCGATTCTTAACACAAAAGAGTACTAATTCAGTAATTCAAAAGCAACAAAATATAGAAGATAGTTAACAGTTAACACAAAAAAGTACTAATTCAAATGCAACAAGTTTGGTGCCAAGCCATCTGAATCTATGATGCCGAAAACTGAAAAAAGAGTCCTTGGATTTGAGTACTAGTTTAATCAATCCATGATAGATATGTCTGGAATTTCCTGCAAGATTTCTGCCGCATCTGTAAAATGAGGAACCAATGTCACAAACAACAGCAATCTTAAGGGGAGCAAAAATAAGCAATTCTCAAGCAATAGATGTGGCGCAGTTTCACTTAAGCATAATATTGACAATCTCTAAGCATGTTCAGTAACAAATTTGATGAAACCTATCATTTGTTACAGTCAAACATCCTTAACCTATACTATCAGATATCAGGCATATTAAAATAATTTCTGATCACAAAACAAATAGAAAAAGCATCAAATTAGTTCCCCAAGAATTCTCTAAAACCGGTCAACCGTAAGTTACATTAATCCATGGTTGTCTCAAAATTTAACTGCGTACGGAATAGATATGTCACAACATTCTTACATGATAAAGAAACTGTTTCTGTGAATTGACACCAAGCAATCAAGAATAGCAAAGCAACTACTTCAAGTTTACACCCCAGATTGCACCTATACTAAAGTAAACCCATAATGTTGTCTTGCTAACTCAATGCACAAATCTTGTATAACATCTTTCGTTCTAACAAGGATTGAAATTAATTCATGGGTACTCTAATTTCTTCAACCTTGGCACTAACACAATGCTTGTTATCTACTGAGATTCAAATTAATATGAACATGATCGATATTCTTAGAAGGTATGTAAATAATCCAGCTATCAATGGTATGTTCAGTACCCAATCTCTTTATAAGTCTAGTTGCCTACAAATGTGTTAAAGGATATGATTCCAACAACTTAAAAGATTTTCTAGATTCACTAGGATAGCTAGATAAGGAGTAATGGAGTTAATGTTTAAAGGATATGATCATACCTGTCTCTACTGTCCTTTTCTAGGAGTGCTTCAAAATAAACCTGTTAAGCAATGGATGCTAGACTGTCATAATAAACCTGTAAGATAAGAAGATGAAATTGAAATTGGAATTCATGGTGTATTATGATATCCAAACTTTCTACTTCTGAGAATAAGGGCACATTCCAGTAATAATACACGCTCAGGATTTGGAAATATGTGTGCATAAACAACAAACTTAGCTAAAAATTCATTCAAATAACTTAGCTAAAAATCATTCAGTAACTTCAGGATTTGGAAATATCTTCATTCAAATAAACAAAATTCATTTTCAAACCAAAAAATTAGTAACAAAAACTGAATTTTCAACCTTAGTAAATACAGGGTTTTGTTTCATTAACTCACTTGTTATCAACTGCAACTAAATCTCGTTTCAACCCATTCTTCACTTCACCATTTCTGAAACTAAATCGTGCAACATAAGAGACACTGAAAGTTAATACCGAAGAACCAATGAAGAAGAATTGATATGACCCCTAACATGAAATCGATTTGGGGGGAAAAAAATCAAAAACTAAATTTTCTCTGGAATCAAAACTGAAGTTAATCGTTACTTATTTCTCTGCAAATCGATAAAAGATATTGCTGAAGTTAATACTGAAATTGCTGAAGCTAACACGCAATCGAAGAAGAATCGCATCTGTTCGAAGAAGAATCGCAGTTGTTCCTCTCGAATGAAAAAAAAACTATTAGGGTTTAGAAAATAAAGATCCTTATATATAAAACTCCAACTCCCCATATTATCCTTAATACTTTCACTAAATTCCCTAATTTTCCTACGGTGCGGGTAATCCGCGGTTATCAAAGCCCAACCGCAACCGTAACCGCACCGCATGCGGATTTGAAAATGCACCTGTGTCCGGTCCATATCTCTTGCGGATTGGTTTTCACCCACAAATTTGCGGACGGATACGGATGAAATCCGCGGTTACGGTTTTTCTGCTCAGCCCTAGGCATGCCCAAAATTAGTGTTCTAAACATGATAGCCAATAAGGGGTCCTAAAGGAAAAGACCATGCATTAATCCGACTAAAAAACGCCAAATATACCCAAGCCCACAAACATAGTGAGCCTAGAAAATTCATACAACCTACAAACAAAATCACCGACGCTACTGACTCTTGTGCTTAAAAAAACGAGGAAATCTTAATAAACACCCTTATCTATATGACACGTTACCTCCTAGCTCACCTACTCTAATCTGTTTCTTTCATTTCTTTTCTATTTCTTAATTTTACTTTTAAATTGAAAAATCAAACTTGCAGATAGGGCTGTCCCGGTATCCGTTTTCGAACATCCGGATTCCGTTAAGTTAATATCCGACATAACGGCTATCCGATATCCGATAATCTTAATGTAACGGATATCCGTTTATTAACATAACGGTGCCGGTTAAGGAAGTTTCCGTTAGGTTAATATCTGATACCGTTAGTGTATAACTATATCATAAGATTTTCGGAAATTTTCGATACCTAATACCCTTTAGGTTTACTCTTTAGCCATTTGATTACGTCTCTCCTAAGTAAATATCGGAAATTATCGAATATTAACGGAAATTATCGTAAATTATTGAATACTAACCGAAATTATTGGAAATAATTGGAAGTTTTTTGTATCATGAGTAGATAACGGAAATTAGCGGAATAATATCCGATATCCGATAGCTTATCCTTAACCTTATCGATATTGAATTTTTGAATTCCGACGGATATTATCGGATACTGGATATCCGATAACCCTTAACCTTAACCTTATCGGTATTGTCAATATCCGACGGATTTTTATCCATTGACAGCCCTACTCGCAGACACATCAAGCAACAGTGCTCCCGGAAACTAGACTAGGGACAGAACCACGACAACGACATCAACCATAGTTCTACATCTGCTTAATCGTTCAATTCTAAGTTGCAGTGGAATTCCAACAAAAATAACATTTATTTGAAACAACCAAACAACATCTTGTATCACGCATAAAGAAATCACAAGATTCCACAACTAACCAGGAACCTACAAAGATACCAGATTCCGGACCGGAGATTACAATAACAAAACCATTATAATGAACGACAACATTTTTAACACTTAATTCCAATGAAATTACGGCGGAATTCCAATTACAAATACTCCTAAGAGCGTCCACGGTGGTACGATCATATCAAAGATCAAAGACCAAAACAAACGATCAAATTTGAGTTTAGTCTGGTGTGTGACGTTACGGGTGGAAGACTAAATTTGATCGAGCGTACACTATATATTCGCCTGGTGTGGGACGTGGGATATACGTCCGCCTGATTGGGGAGATTCTTAAAAAAAAAGAAAAAAAAAAGAAAGAAGTGGGGCGGAGGTATAAATCCCGCCCCACAAAATTTCTGAAATTCACAAAACATATTCGGCACAAAACTAACACCATCGAATAAGCCGATCCTAAATATAAGTCTCTGTGTCACTAAGTTCGGCTCAAAACGGATTTCAGATATACGCCGAGCCGTTCATATGCACTTTCAGGGTTCAATTTCAATAACAGCTCGACGCACATCTAAGATTTGTTTTGCGCCGAACCATACCCTGTAACCGCCGCAGAAACATGATTTTGACGAATTAAATCAATCAAACCAATCAAAAACATCAAATACGAGATGGGTTTGTAAAACTAACCTTCTTATTCTCATTTCTGGAGTTGGTTCTTCTTCAATCTCTTCTTCCGGTTGATTTTGTGGTTGATTTTGAGTTTCTTCTTCACTCTCTAAATCTTCTTCTTCTTCAATGGGTTGTTCAATCGCTCGATTAGAACGAGATACTGGCTTACGGCGAACCATTATATAGATGAGTTTAATCGTCGACTAAATTTTCACGAATCGACGATTAAATTTCGGCGATGATACGATGAAAAAAAAAAGGAGAAGGTGGGTTCGGCTGTGGAGGATGAGGAGGAAGAAGAAGGTGTTGAAACTGATTTTAGGTTTATGATTATAGATTTTTGTATTAAGGTTAGAGATAGATTAGTAATTTATAGGATTTAAGGGCATATAGGTAATTAAACCACCCATAGGTACCCCTTATAAGGTCACCCAAGTTAGGACTAGTCCTTTGTATGCCTTGAAAGTTTTTGGTATGCCCAAAATCAGGGTTCACTCAAAGATGGAGGGGGACTACTCTTCATTTTTTGGGTGGATATTTGGAGTAATTTTGGGTCATCCCTTATCTAAATATTTATGTTAATACCAAACTTACCCTTCTTTGTTAAATTAGTCAAAGTAATGATTAGTTAGTGTAAGGATTAGTTAAATAAATTAGTGATTAGTAAGGTTAAATTAATTAGTCGGGTGTTTTTAGAAGAATAATTTTTGAGAAGAAGAAGAGGGTTTGGGTTTTTTTTTTTTTTTTTTAAAGATAGTTGATTTCGAAATGAGGGTTTCTGGTATTTCGGTATCCTTCAAATCTAGTTAATGTTGCTTCAATTGGCCAAAATTTTCGAAAAAATGAAAAATTTATAAACTGATTTCGACCATGAAAATAAAGTTTGGTTACGACATCTGAAGAACATCTAGCCTAACTCATCTTCAAGTGTAGCTTGACTAATGTTTATGAAAACACGGGTAGCGGAACTCATCTTTAACAAAGTTTTTTCTTTCAGAGAAAAGTTCGGTTAGGAGAAAAAATTGCGACGTAACCGAACTGAATTTCGGCTGGGAAAAAAATGAAAAAAAGTTGTGACGCAACCGAACTAAAAGTTCGGCTGGGAAAAAAAATCGACATAACCGAACTCAATATGTATGTTTTCAGAGAAAAGTTCGGTAAGGAGAAAAAAAGTTGCGACGTAACCGAACTAAAAGTTCGGCTGGGTAAAAAAATGAAAAATAATTGCAACGTTTAGTTCGGTTGGGAAAAAAATTTACGAGGTAACTGAACTTTTTTCTGAAAGAAAAAACTCCATTAAAGATGAGTTCGGCTAGTTCGACAAACTGTTTCACATAATTCCTAACTAAACTTCTCTCTGAAACCTCAATTTTCAACTCATTTTGATGATTACTATTCATTTTTTTCAACCAAAAATAAAATCACAAGTAATGGTTTTGTGGAAATTTCTTTGAATCGAGAAGCGGAAAGAAGAGGAGAAAATGAACCCTCTAATAGTAACGGATTTGTGAAAAATTAAAAATAATGAATTTGTTATAATTTTGATTTTGATTTTGTTTTGTTAATGACTTAGATTAGATATTGTTTTAGTTTTAATTAGGTTAAGGGTCGGTTAGTCATTTCCACACTTTATGACACCCCTTATAAGTATAGGATAGACATTCTTATCACTTAGTAGTCCGCCTCCATTTTTGAGTAGTGCCCAAAAAATCACTTTTATTTTGCCTGCAGTAATTATCAGAAAATAAATAAACAGCCCAGGTCAAACTTTTAGTTAGCCCATTAGTCGACAACTAGACACACTCACGTGACTTAATTTTACCCAGGTCAAGGTGCCACTTTTCACTCCCTCCCAATATACAGAAAAGAAATAACTTATTTTTATTCTCCCCCGGATGAAATTGCTCCCCAAGTGCTTCAATTCTAGATGCAGATCGTAGCTGAGACGAGGTCCCTGATATGTTATGGCAGCATTAATGGATGGAAAAAGCAAAGCAGAAGCGAATGGCAAAGTACAAAAAAGGAAGTATTTTCCGGGAATTCCAAATTTACAAGGGACTACCTTGGTAGTTGGTCTCACGGGGATTCCTCCCGGTGCCTACCCTTATTAAGTACTCGTATTCGAATAGTTTCTTTTCTTTTTCGCTGACATGCTGAATGCACCATGAGTAAGAATAGGAGGAACCGTCAACCAAAGCCCAAACAAGGTATTAGAATTGAAGAGAAGAATTGGGTTGTTAAAACTTACAACGAAGACAAGAACCAAAGTCTCCCCCCACCGCAACAACTTGATTTTACAGCCATACCCAAATCAGAATTCATCCAACATTCTCTAGAATCAGCTCCGAAGTCTAATGGGTACGATCCAAATCAACAACCCCATGTTATCGAAAAAACAGATTCCGAAGTGGGGTTATCCTTTTTTGACAAAGAAAACCAGGAGGGAGAGGAGGAAGTGCGAGAAACTGAGAAATCTAAAGATGAAGTTGGTGATATTCTTAGTCGGTTAGAAGATACTAAATTGGTCGCGCAAGAACCCAATTTGTCAGAAGAACAACTCAGAGTTAACGATAGGTTGCAGGAAGAGGAGGTAAATTTTTGTAGGGAATTTTAATAAACTGCCACACTTGTAAATCCCGATTCAAGAAACTGCCACCGTTTTTTTCAGAGTTTATTTAATGCCACAACCGTTAGCACTAACGTCTTGGACCCACATGATTGGTCAAACTTTTTTGACTTTGTCCAGATTACTTACACGTGTCTTATGTGGACGGCTCAAGATGTCGTGCACGAGATTATTACACGTAGCACAGGCTAAATGACTATTTTATCCTTCGTGGGATTGAAAACAGTTTGTAACTTTGTATCGTTTCATTTTTCTTCTAGGGTTTGCTCGTTCTCTTTGTCCGCTCTGTTCTCTAGTGGAAGAAATTAGGGTTTGGGTCAGTTTTCAGCGGGATTTTGCTTAGGTTTAGTGTCTGAGTAAAGGGTTTTAGTAAAGAGTGAGATTCAGAAAAAGAAGGGGAAGGACAAGCAGCAGATATGGTATGATTGCAAACCCTAATTTCGTTTTTCTGAGTTGAATTAGGGGTTTTCTCTTAGGTTTCTGTTTCTCTTTCTTATACTTTTTTTCTCTTGCTCTATGTCCGCTCTGTTCTCTAGTGGAAGAAATTAGGGTTTGGGTCAGTTTTCAGCGGGATTTTGCTTAGGTTTAGTGTCTGAGTAAAGGGTTGGGGAGCTGAAGATGAAGAAGAATAACGGGAAGGACAAGCAGCAGATATGGTACGATTTCAAACCCTAATTTCGTGTGTTTGATGAATTTTATTTTAGGAGTTTTCTGTGTGAAGTGTGGAATTTTTAAAACCCTAATTTCGTGTGTTTGATGAATTGATGAATTTTATTTTAGGGGTTTTCTGTGTGAAGTGTGGAATTTGATGAATTTTATTTTGTTTGTTCATTTACAGTGATCATACATATTATCCATATAGAGATATCAGTGTGTTTGTTGTGAATAGTAAACTTAATTTGTTATTCCTCACATGGATAGAGATAGAATTGACCTTAAGGAATTTGAGCAGATGTTGCGTGTTAAGTTGCATCTTGATGAAACAGAAATTACAAATTTATATTGGACCATACACCCATGTCTGCCTGAGTATTTGGTTACAAATGAAGACTTGTTTAAGTTTTGGGAGCATGCTGTACCTGATGATAAAGGCTTCATATGTTTACAAATGAGTGTAATGAATTCAGAATTTAGGAATGATAATGACTTCATTAAGGCTGCAATGGAACAACCAGTAGTAACAATTGATGAGACTCCTAAGAAGGCACCTAAGAGGATTGCTAAGAAGCCAGTTTCAAAGGAAAAGTCAGTAAAGATATCACCTACAAGGAGATCACCAAGGTTGCATGCTCAATCAAAGAATGAAAACTCAAATGGAGGAGCATCTAGGAAATTATTGTTCATGGATCTGTTAAATGAAGTGGAATCCCAGGGTTTTTCTTGCCTAAGTCAAGCCACTGTTGTTGGTTCTAGCAGTACACCAGTTGATAACTTTAATCATGATTATTGGGTTGATGAAGTAAACAATACTGCTGCAGGGGATAACACTGATGCATGGGATAAGGCTGATGCAGGGGATAAGACTGATACAGGGGATAAGACTGATGCAGGGGACAATAGTGATGGTGATGATGAGGACAATGTGGTGCTAGAGAACACTACTGTAGATGAATGTCACCCCATTGAAGACCCAAATGCTCCACCAATCTTTGACAGTGATGAAGAGAATGATGTTGATTATGAAGATATTGTCAAGACATACAAAGTTGGAGATGAAAGCAGTGATTCAAGCAGTAGTGAAGAAGACAATGAAGAAGGTATGGACCCTTTAGTGTTTATAATTTTTTGTTTATTTTTTACATGTACTAACACTTTGATGTTGATTGCAGTTTCTAATGATGACAACAATAATGATAAGGATAATGATGGTCCTGAAGTAAATGATGATAAATATTCCAAACCAAAGCTTGATTACCAGAAGTGGAAAGAAATCTTCAATATGCACAGTGATGAAGAAGAAGAACCATTATTCCCTGTAGAAGAAGAGGTGACTCCTGTTGATCCTACTAAGATGGAGGTAAAGTATGCTTTTAATAACAATAGTGCTTATAAGAAACATCTTAGGGGTTACTGTGTAAAACATAATTATCAGTATACGGTCTATAAGAGTGACAAAACAAGATTAAGAGTGAGATGTAGGTTTAGGGAAGAGTATGGCTGTAACTGGTTTGTAAATGCTAGCATAAAAAGGCATGAGCCTACTTTTATTGTTAGGAAGGTTAATCTAGAACACACTTGTGTTGTGGATCCAAAGAGTTTTAACAGATCCGCGGATCCTGAGTTCGTAAAAGATGTGGTACATGAGAAGTTAAAGCAGACAGCTGGGGCCTTAATTCCAAAGCCTAAACACATTGCAAGAGACTTTTTTGTAACTCATAACATCAATATACCTTATATTTGTGCATGGAAGGCTAGAAATCTTCTTTTAGAAGATCTGTTTGGTAATTATGAAGACAGCTACAAGGATGTACCCATCTTTTGTGCAATGGTGGCTCATACTAATCCAGGGTCTGTTGCTAAATACACTTATGGGAAAAGAGGTATACATTATGTTAAGACATTCATGGTTGATTCATTTATTTGTAAGTGGTGCTCAGTTATTTAATGGTTGGTTACTAAATGTGCAGATAAGACATTCATGAGCATGACTATTTCATTTGCTGCACCAATGAGAGGATTTCAGAAAGCTTGCAGGGGAGTCATAGGTTTAGATGCATGCCATCTAACTGGCAAGCGTGGTGGTGTTCTAATGGCTGCAACAACAATTGATGGTCAGAATTCTCTGGTGCCTTTAGGCATTAAGGTGGCTAAGAGTGAAACCAAGGAGAGATGGACTGGGTTCCTCAAGGATTTGGATCCAGCAATCAATGCACATCATGCTGGCAGAATTACCTTTATTTCTGATAGGCAAAAAGGGTTGTTGGAATATGTTCCAAAGGTTTTCCCTGGTGCAAGAGTTAGATATTGCTTCAGGCACTTGTACAAGAACTTCAAGAAGTACCACAAGGCACCAACCTTGCACAACTTATTGTGGAATGCATGCAAAGCTTACAAAGTGAGGCATTTTCAGGTTTGTGCCTCTCTTTTTTAAATATCCCTATGTTTTTTGATTCATAGTTAGTAGGTTATATAATAACTCAGGTTACTATAATGTAGGAGCACTTTGACAACATATGCAAAGAAAGTCCGGCTGCTGGTGAATATCTTAGGAAAGAAGATCCAAGTACTTGGTCTAGGGCTTATTTTGATCCCCTTAGCTGTTGTGAGCATATGAATAACAATTTCTCAGAATCATTTAATTCTATGAGTTCTAATATGAGAGATAAACCAATAATCCAACTAGGCATGATGTATGGTCAGTTAGTAATGGGTTTGTTATTTAAGAGAAGGGAAGAATCTGCTAAGTGGAATCAAAATGATTTGGTCCCTGCTGCTGTTAAGTTGATAAATAAGATGCTTGACTTGGTTGGGAAGTTTGATACAGAAGGAAGTGTGGTTGGACAGGTTTATTTGGTAACTAATGTGTCTACCAAGAAAATTTTCACAGTGAACATTGTAGACAAACAATGCACTTGTTTGCAATGGCAGCTAAGGGGATTCCCTTGTCAACATGCTGTATGTGCATTGAAACTGCTCAGGCCAAACTGGAAAGAGTAAGAAATTTTGTAATATGCTATTACTTTTGGGTTGTAATATGCTATTACTTTTGTTTCTGTAAACTGACACATTTGTTTGATTGGTTGAACAGTTATTGTGCTCCTTACTACTCTGTGGAATATTATAGGACCATATATGCAGATGCTGTAAATCCACTAGAAGACATAAGTGAAACTGGGAAGATAAGGTACTTTTTTCAGCATTAAATATATTATTGAATGTGATGCATTCACATTTTCTCTACTTTATTATATCCTTATTTTTCTCTACTTTTTTCTCTACTTTATTATATCCTTATTTTTCTCTACTTTAACTTTCTCATTTCTTTTAGGGTTAGGGTTTCATTTCTTTACTTTAACTTTCTCATTCCTTTTCTCTTCTTCTTATCTTAATTGGCAGGCATCCATGGACATCAACTTAAAGCCTCCTCCTTATCAAAGAAAAACTGGAAGACCAGCAAAGAAGAGGAAGAGGAGCTATGATGAACCTGAAACTGTGGTGAAGAAAAGGAAATGTGGAAAGTGTGGATCTACTGCTGGTCATAATAAGAGAACCTGTGCTGGTGGTGATGTTGGTAAAAACCCAACTGGATTCATGCCAAGCACCGAGTATGATGCTGCAAACTGCACCTTCACTAGTAGAGATCATCCTGAAAGTAGCAGTGCAAGGGGTAAAGCAAAGGTGAACAAATCCAGAGGTACATCTTCATTTGTTGGTGAGTCAACAGGACCTAAAAACTTTGGAAGAGCACCAGCAGAACCTAGCACCCATGGATCTACACAAGATGTTCTGAATTTCAGTCAGAACTTTACTGGTATTGGATCTGTTAGTCAACATATTCCTGTCACAAAGGGAAAGCAAAGCAAGGCTAAGAAGAAGTAGAAGTGTGTGTGTGCTTCTTGTTGTGTTAGATCTTTTTTTTTTGCTTTAGACACTGATATCATGTGTTAGATCTGTTTTTTTTTATGTACCAGAATTCAGTTTTATTTTGATGGATAATCTTACTTTATGAATGGAAATGAATGTATTAGTTAAGAACTAATTACATGTTAATAGTCTTTTGAAGTTCCTTACATATGGCATTGAGATTGAAACTTGAATGGATAACCCTATTTTTTGCTGCAATGAAAAGGTGGTCTGATACCCATCTAAATGCTTCACAATCTGTGCAGATCAGGTAAGCAATGTTTCTATTGTGTTCATTTTTGCATCTTCTCAGCTGCATTATTGACTTGCATTGCTCTTTGTAGCATTCTTGCTTATGCAGTGGGCATTCTTTGTAACAGTGGGTCTCTTCTCCACAAGCACAACAACAATTCTCTTTGGGTAGCTTGATATTCTTGGATTTGAGTGGATGACTGGCAGAATCAAACCATTCAAAGTAGGTGCAGGTAGGATTTGAACACTTCAAGAACATTTCTCCATCTGTTTCTCTTGTGCTGGATCTTAGTAGTTGTCTTATACCATTACAAGGTATATGTTTGCATCTAGAGTACATCCAGGGACAAACCTTAGACTCATGACTTCCTTGTTCACATGTTGGACATAGATCTGGGGTAGTTTGCTGTCTAAATTTGCTGCTGCTGCTGCTCTTGCTACTACTGCAACTGTTACTACCTGGAGAGTTTATAACCTTTTGGCTCATTTTTATGTGTTGAACTTCTGAAGAAATTGACTAATGAAGAGTTTGGGATCTTCATTAGTATATATAGAGCTTCAAGATGATGAATAAGACCGTTATAAATCCAGGTAAAATATGGATCGTCGATTTTTTCTCTTAGATTGATCCCACGTGTATTCCGACCGTTAGCAAATCTTGAACGTTTTTCTCACGTGCACCGAGTCGCGAGTTAACTCACTACTCTATAGCCGGTTAACTCAATCCCATTGAACTGATTAACTCAATCCTTGTTAACTGATTCAGGGGCTTCTATGTAATTTTGTACGGATTATTTAATGCCACGTATGCACTAACAGAGACTAACAGCCGTTAACCGTTATCTCAAAAAAACGGGATGAAAAAAGTCAAGAGTATGGCATTTAATAAACTCTGAAAAAAACGGTGGCATTTTCAGAAACTGCATATTGGAAGTGTGGCACTTTATTAAAATCCCCATTTTTGTATTATGCCCAACTTTGGCTAGCTTTCCTTTTCAATAATCTTTATTTCTCAACAAAAAAAAAACAAAAGCGTTCGGAATAAGTTGAAGAACAGTTCCTTGCGTTCGTGGCAACTTTGGAATTATATCCCAATGTGCGTGGAACCAGGATTTATGGGTGCATTCCAAACTATGGTTTACGATTCCATCGATTAATTCTGTAAAACAAGTTTTCTCTTTGCATGCAGATACTAGCATTGGAGGCTATATATGGTGAAGATGTCATGGTACTTAGAGAGAGAAGACCGCTTACAATCTTTCCAGGTTTTGCAAGTACCCAGTTTAATCAGCATTGCCGATAAACTCATTAAACAATCTTATATTTCCTAATAAATGATTGAAGTTTTTTTCTACAGATAAATATACATATTGAAGTTCCCGATAAATTTGTAGTGTCTACGACCAAAATTGACTCATTTTGTGGAGGAGTCGAATATGGCGGAAGTGGTAGTGAAACAACAATAGCTGATAATTCGGATGGATTCTTTTACTCCTTCGAAATGCAGTATCTTTCCCCAATCATATTAACATGTATACTACCCAAAGCGTACCCTAGTCATTGTGCTCCTTCTTTTACAATTAATGTTCAGTGGCTGGATGTTTTGAGGATATCTAGCTTGTGTCAAATGTTGGATACGATTTGGACGGGTCAATCAGGGCAGGAAATTGTTTATCCATGGGTGGATTGGCTACAAAATTCATCACTCTCCTACTTAGAGTTTGATAATAGATTACCGCTGGCTTCATCTGAAAAGGCGGAAAATGTTGGAGATAGACGTGCCATTTCAGGAAGTGTCTCTCCAGATGTAGACATACCTTCACTATTGAACTATAATAACGACAAATGCAATGAGAAATTCTGCCAAAGCCTACATGAATGCTGCATTTGTTTAAGCGAATGTGCAGGTATCTTAAATTTGTACTCCATCTTCTAGCTTTGTTATGCACAACTTTACTATTTGACTGTATAATCCAGAATTTTGTGTTGCACTGAATTGATCTGATGCATCTCCTTTTAACAGGCACTAGATACAATGTCTGATCTAGTCTATTGCCCTAGATGTGAAATGGCTTGTTTAGAGGATGAGGACCACCTTGCCCAATGTCCCAAGTGCTTCTTTACCTTCTGTGGTCTTTGTAGAGATCGACTTCATGTTGGAGTTCAATGTATGACGTTAGAAGAGAAACTTAAGTTCTTGCAGGTAACATATATCTTAGTCCAGAATATGTCTATTCCTAAATTTGCCTTCCGAAGTTATGCAAAGATCTGATATAATCTATTATCACCTACGCAGAATCGTCAGCTTGTGATGAAAACTCAAATGACTCAGCCCGTAATGGAAACTAATCAAATGACTCAACCCGTCATGAAAACTCAAGAAATGACTAAGCAACAGCGCAAAGAGCTAAACATGATAAATCAGCTTCTTAGTGAGGAGGAAATAGAGCGCATTGCTAAGAAATGCCCTAAATGCTCAGTAGCAATCTTTCGTAGTGAAGGTTGCAACTATACGCGTTGCTCGAAATGTTGGCAGGAGTTCTGTTATAAATGTGGCGCAAAAATATGACAGAGGTCGTAAATATTACTGCAGGAACAATTGTGCCCTTTTTGATCGTGAACAACTGGAGCTACAGGCCGCGCGGTTGCGCCAGGCAGAAAAGTCGCGCCAAGAGCGTGAACGGAAAGCCCGGATGAGACAACAACAGGAGGCACTATTGCACAAGGAGCGACAGATACGAAATCAGAGACTAGCTGAAGATCCAGCGAACCATGCTCACTCATGTCCAATTTGCCATCAGATGAATGCAAAGGTGAGGGAATTGAACTTTATTGCATTTTGCAAATAAAATGACTGATTTTTAAGAGAATCCAATTACTTAGTAATGTATTTGTAAGGTGGATTTTCGTAATGGAAGGTACTATAATATTCCTGGATGAGCGGTACAGTACTGATATTATTATTTTGTTGCAAATGAAACAGGTACAGAATAACAACCACGTATTCTGTCAGTCTTGCGAAAAGCATTATTGCTACTTGTGCCGAAAGATTGTTAAACAAAGCTCCCAACACTACGGACCCAACGGTTGCAAACAACACTCAGCTGGATGAAGTTTGGAAATATCTAAAACTAAAATTAATTTTGTCCGTATCAAGATATTTATGTATCCATGTCCTAAGTAGTTGATACTAGTTCATATGGGTTTTTGGCTTAGGCATAAAAAGTAAGACATGCATAGTCATCATTTCAGACCATTCAATTCATTCAGTCTCAACCACTTTCTTCTTTTTTGCCTATGAATTGTACGTTTATGGTATCAAAACGTTAATATTGTACATAACCAATTCCGAGTGGTGAATACATGATGCTGTGATGGTCTACGTGAAGAGTTTTACAAAGGCGGCAAAACCTTCTATTACGTGACTAGTCACGAGTGGTGAACCAAGTAAAAAGAAAATAGAAAAAATAGCTTGATATTGTTCGAAAATAGAAAAGAAAAATAAATTGACTTTTAGGATCCAAGTTACTCCTTCAGAAGAACCTTGAAAGTTGAAACAAATATAAACGAATCTATCGTTTAGAACCAGGATTTACACAGCTTAGAAAATTGGGGACTCATAATCTTAGCAGCTATGAAATTAACTTATTGAATCACGATCAAATGGACAAAGAGGAAGAAGAAAAAAGACAGAATTTAGCCAAAAGTCTGGCTAAGAAGAAGAAAATAGATGCAGCTAAGGCTTCTACTGCCGAGAATGCATTGCAGAAAGGATTCTTAAATCCTAAGGCTTCAACTAAAAGTTCTAACTTCCAAGTGATATTTTTGAGTTTGTAGCGGTTTTAATTTTTGATGTTATGTATTTAGTTTCCAATCTCTAGAGGTTAAACCTCTAGTCTTTGTAATTTATTAAAGTTATGGACCTAGCAGACAAAACAAAAAGATTAGAGATAGTAATAAATTTGCGAAGTTATAGTATGACCTGAAGTAATTGCCAACCAGAACCACTATCCAGATCAAGAAACTTCACAGCTTCTAACAGGTGGTCTCTGCACAGTACCTGAAAACCAGATGAATGAAAATTGTTATCAACACTTGTAAATGTCTAAACCAATGTTCTGCTGTCATCTCATGCTCCCCACATCCCGCAAAAGAGATATTGGTAGGGCCAAAAATTGAGCTTATTGCATGACCATAGACACGATATAAGTGTGCTTACTCTCTGGCAGCCTCGGGGTCAAGCTGAAAGGTGTTTTCAAGAAGCCTCTGCAAGCGAAATCTTAATCAGTGAAGGTGATATACACAATCAATATTGGAAGATACAAGAAGCATTTTCCTGAAGAGAAATGCACATAAACATAACAGAATCAAGTCCTGGGGATCTCTCATCAGCTTACTTGAAAGCAAAGGCTGTTCCGCAGAATATAATAAAAGCCAAGTACGCAAAAAAAAAGACCTACTCCATAGCTGACTTATAGAAAGCAACAAAATAGGGAGGCAGAACCTTAAGTAAGATGTGAAACTTGAAGGATTAAACACTTTGTTTGATGATATAAATATACATGAGAGACTGAGAGTGTTGCATGTCATCTGCTATTCCTAATGCTCTTTTCTCCATCGGACTGAAAGCAGAATCAGCCCATCCCGAAATCCCCTCCAAAGTGGTCCACTTAAATGATAATTCAAGTAGCAAAAATATATTCTTCTCTAGGCTAGATGCGAGTGATGAATGATGATCCGATTAAATACAAAAACATTCAACATGCTAAAGCTTTGTTGGTGGCAAACTATCATTTCCTCAAATAGTCAAGCATTTATCACAGGACCAAATTAAGACCAAAAATAAATAGCATAGCTTTGAAAGATACTTTGTGGCATATTCTAGCACCGGATTTTGGTGAGTTAATAAACTCTCCAAAGACACTAGCATCATGAAGAACTTAGTGTAATAAGTTGGATAATAAACAATCTGCTGCAAGCCTGCAAGAGAATAATTTCTCCAAAGACATTAGCACCCAGAAAAACTAGGCGTGATAAGTTGGAGAATAAACAATCTGCTGCAAGCTTGCAATAAACAATCAAGGACCCTAACAAAAAGAAAATGAAGCAACAAAGGGTCGAGAAGCAAAGCCTTGCAAGAACTGACTTAGAAGAACAGATCACATGTAAACTCTGGAACAAGACGATCTAAATGGGAGGAAAGAGATGAATTTTTTACAATGCACATGTGTTATCAAACCATTATTGCACAACAAGATCCTAATGCCAAAACATTTGTTCTGAGGTGAAAAACAACACTGTCTAGTCACTCTAGTTCCTTCTGAGCTCAATAGTTGTCGACTTGTTGCACAGTTTCAACAACAAGTGTTATGGGCTACCTATATGTGTTGCTTGAGAGGACGTAAACTGCCCAGATATGCATCAATGTTTTGCATTCTTGAAAAAACAGTTAACATATGACTCTCCAATGGAAATTCGGGCAAGGTGCTGTTTCTAATATATCATCATGAAAGGAAAAGACAATTCGACAATCTGTAATTAAACTTGAATGTCTTCAGTTTGAATCTTGATAGATAAAATGAAGAATAGATGCAGTCACGAGTCATGTGGACAAACTTACCTCTTTATTAATGCAATCTTGCACTGGCCACTTTCAGTGCTGCGGAAAACAGTTGAAGCTCATCGATTGATAATTTGCGTCACCAGCAACTGTAACTCAAACTGACATGATAGTATGATACAACATACACAGCAAAGAAGTTAAAAGCAGGATTATGCCTTAAAAAAAAAGTTATCACAGATCTAACTCAGCATGTAACCAAGAATTTGTGATTATAAAAGTTTATATTGACACCCAACATAATCTTTGTGGAAGCTTATAAAAGTAAACTATCACTCAATTAAACTTATAAGCAGTCTGCCAATGCAACATCTACAAACTTGTCTGCGTTTGGATTGGGGTTTTAGACAGCTAATGCAATAGGCAAGGGGATAATTGAGGTGGAGGTGCAGATTGGCTGATACAATTGAAGGTGTTTGAGAATCAACTGCAGAAAGTTTGCAAAGAGAGAAAGATAGGGTAGGTACCTCACTATTTGCAATCTGCTACTGAGGAGAAGCACACTTTGGGGCCAACTGCAGTCTAGAGATAACAAATAAACCAAATAAACTCAATGTTTACTCGCAAATCATAAATTGTGAAATTAGACACATATATGTATCAGGTACCTGAATGTAATACCCAAATTGATGCAAAGTTTAATTTTAATTGAATCAGTAAGAAAACTAAAATTTAATTTGACATAGAAATGAAACAGAAACAAGTACAAGTAGATTGCTGAATTTCATTGATATTAAAAACATTTCACATCCATCAATCAAGTTGATTTCCAGGCACATGTGAAATCATACAGAACAGCAAATTGAAACCCTGGTCTCAACATTCTTTACAAAATAGAAAAACAAAACCCTAACCCCCAAATCCGTAGAGGGTTCTTCCTTGTCTCTTGAGGGCATAGACAACATCCATAGCAGTTACAGTCTTTCGTCGGGCATGTTCAGTGTAAGTAACAGCATCACGAATCACATTCTCCAAGAAGATTTTAAGAACACCACGAGTCTCTTCATAAATCAAACCACTGATACGCTTAACACCACCTCTTCTTGCTAATCTTCTGATAGCTGGTTTAGTGATTCCCTGGATATTATCTCTCAATACCTTCCTGTGTCTCTTTGCTCCTCCCTTTCCCAAACCCTTTCCTCCTTTCCCTCTTCCTGACATTTTTTTCTCTCTCAGAAATTTCTCTGCTGTAAATGTTTTGACCGATTTTGACTGTGTGTTTGTTTCTCGGTAGAGAATAAGGATTTATAATTTGCTTGGTTTGATTATGTCTGTTAGATTGGAGTCCGATCCGTATGAAGGTTGTTTTTACAGCTCTACTCGTTAGATTAGAAATACTCGAACCTGATTGGTTGAGATAATGTTGTTCGGATCAAGAAAAGAATTAGATTGGTATGCGAAAGTAGGAGACTGTTGACTGTTAGATTGATACTCGATCCGTGCCCTATGTTTTGCCTAGAGTTGGTTCGTTGGATTAAGAAATAGTTTTGTATGAGAACGTCCACTATGCTTTTTGGCAGATCGGTGAAAAATAAGAGAAAAATATTGTTTGATCCTTTTCATGTGGGCCCATGTCTGTTTAGTCCTTTGGGAAAACATCTTTACTCTTTGGTTCATAATTATTTAAAAATATAAAATAGACAAAAGTATCTTTCCGTGTTAATTTTTACTTTTTTTCTTGTTGAAGTTCATTCGTCAAAATGAATTCATGTTAATTTCTACTTATTTTTTTCAGAAAACATATAAGCCAGAGTTCATTCCAGAAATGAACTTCATATAAAAATAGTGTTCATTCCATGAATGAACTCCATATAAAAAGCTAAAAAAACAGAGTTCATTCCAGGAATGAAGTTCATCTTAAGCAGCAGCAACAACAACAACAAAACGCATAAATCTTCATCTTCAACAACAACAACAGATTTCTAGGATTTGAAAAGTCCATCTTCATCATCATCTCCAATCGCAACAAGATCAAGAAACCAAAAACCTAATCAAATCTTCAACAACAACAGATCTATCTTGAGTTCGTCTTCATCTTCATCATCATCACCAACTCGAGCAACAAACATCAAAAACGATGAAGCAGACGAAAGAAAATCAAGAACAGCGATCTGAGATGAAGATTCAAGAATATATTCGTTTTCTTCATTGTTTTTTCTTCTTCATCATACACAGTAGCAGAAACTTCAAAACACCATCGTCTTCATCGTCAAAACAGCAACAACATCTTCAAAACTGAGTTCGTCGTCTTCAACAACATCTTCATCTTCGTCGTTTTCATCATCTTTATATGATACATAGTCTTCATCATCTCTGCAAATCGTATTCATCATCTCTTAAAATCAAAACCCTAGAAAAAAACACAAATCTTCATTGTTTCTTTGCAGCAGCAGAAAAAAAAAAAAAGAGAAGAGAAACTAGATCTGAAAATAAAGAGGAGAGAGAAAGTAAATCTGGAAATGAGATATTTTCTATTAAATTTTTGTATATATATGGTCACCTTAGGACCAAACCATTATTTTCTAGGACCAAACAATAATATAAGGGTATTTCTGCCACTACAAGATGACATTTACATCATCCATGACACCACCCTAGGACCAAACTATAATTTTTAGGACCAAACTATAATTTATATTACCAAATAGGACCAAACAGACAATTGACTAGGTCAATTGGACTAGACTCTCTCTAATATATTATTTGTAGGACCAATTGGTATTTCCTACGAAAAATAATTACTGCAAGGGAGAGTCTAGTGGAGCAAGGGTATGCACTTGCTACCCTTGGTCATTGGGTTTCCAAGCCTAATTTTTCCTTCAAGCTAATACAATGAAACTCCAATAATTTTATAGCTTTGGGATTGTTAAATCAATTTAGTGAGGTAGTATTAATTTATTTATAAATTAATAAGTTATTAATATGTCGAAACATATCATATTTAAATTTCAAAAAGAAATGTCTTATGTGTATAGATGTGAATTTCAATAAGTTATATAAGATCTCGTATATCTAGGTTGAAAAGGATAAACTAAGATATGAAATACTCGCCAAATAACACTGATTGAAAAGGATAAACTAATATATGAAATACTTGTCAGATAACACTGAAAGAGATTTTCTTTTTTCCACTCCAATGATAAGAGCCAGTATTGCTAGTCAAGTAAAAGATCGATAATTTCTCTAAATGATTCTTATAGCTTAGCCTAACTAAGAAAAGTATGTCAGGATACTTTCAAATAGGAGATCACTTATATGAATGAGAAGTGGGGCCGCTTCTATGATAACCATAAGGCTAACTTAATCCAGAGCGCTCGTAGAATACCTAACACGTACATGATCGAATTGAACACAATGGAGAATTTGACGATTATAAGAAAATATAATGTGTGAGATTTATTATGTCGATTTACGTCATTGATTGATAATTTAGGATATCGCCTTCACTGATTGGCTAGTAAATCCGATAAATTATCACTAGGTCTGGTTAAAAGCCAAAAGCTACCACATACTAATGCATTATATTTCTGGTTGTGCTCTTAAAAGTTTGCAAATTTTGTTGAGTCAGTATTTTACTCATGTGGTGATTTGTTAGAATTTTTAGTCAGAAATTATTATATGCGTGAAAATTATTTTCAAATATTTAAACTCAAGAAGTGTGTTTTTGGTCATGTTTTCTCACCCATAAGACACCTTGTAAATAGGTGTTATGGAGAGTCACCATTGGGCATGTGACTCACCTATGGATGAAGAGACACCTTGTAGAGTCGCAAATTACTATATAAATACCAATATCTTATCTTAAATTTGAATAATTTTTTTCACAAGTTTTGAAAAATAAAGTGTGTCAAGAATTTTCATAGAGTTTGATTCATGTCTAAAAGCGCATTTGTCCTGGCCGAATAGTATTGTAATGCTCTTACTACAAGGTGTGATCATTGTATCTTGGAAGACTACGTTCGTAAATCTGTCAGCACCGTAATGCGGGAACGTATTAATCTTTAAGGAGGATAAAAAAAGTCGCCTCGGTCAATAAATTCGATAAAAATTCTAAATTTTACTTTGTTAATTTTTTGTTTGCCGCATGGTATTGATCGACACCGAAGTATATTTTCCAACAGAATTGTATACAATGTAAGAGACTGAGAATTCAATAATTATCAAAGAAAATTGATTTTGAAATCTTAAAGTAAGAGTTCAAAATTCAGAGTTGCAATAACAACATAACATAAACCCTTTTTAATATCACACAAAGTTCGACAACACCAATTAAGTTCCAATGGTGTTGTCTAAAAAGAAAAGAAAATAAGTCCAAATGGTGGAAAATTTTGGGGTTTTGGTTGGTTGAGGAAGAAGATAAGGTCATGGATTACGATAGAGAGGATAAAAACAGTTTCTAAGAGCTATGTGAATCGGACCCAAAAACGAGCAATTCAATTTTCATATTTTTTTTTTCAAAATTCTTCCTTATTTGGTAATTTCATGATCTAATCTTATTCTGTTAGCGTTTCAAATACTTATAAATGGATTTTTTTCATAGTTGTTACTACATGTTGTGTTAGGTTTATTGTCTGAGTTTATGTTCTCTTGTTTGAAAGTGATCTAAAACTCTCTTTATCTTTCCTTGGACTCTCAAAATTATTTGTTGAATCTTATGTTGTTCATTTTAGTTTCCAAATTTAAATGTCGTTTTAAATCTCCTCAGCAAATTTCCATATTGATTCACCTGTGTAGTCACCAACAATGGTTGATCTTCCAAAAGTTCTTTACTTCTTATGACTGTTGTGGTAGTAGTGCTTGTTGTATTAACAATAGCGTTGTGTTGCTTCCCTCTATGTCTCATTTTGTTGGTGTATCAAAAGTTGTTTGAATCCATTCATCATATTTTCAGTATTGGATCATCTGGTTTGAATCAAATATCTTTGTTATTTTTTTTTAAAAATAATCATGAACAACATTAGACTTGTTAGAGCATTGCTCGGTTGAACTCGCATGCATTGCTATCTCAAGCATGTTTGTCAATGTTAGTAATCAAAACTATAAGTCTTGATTTCTAGTCTATTATAGCTAAGTCTCGGACTAGGATAGAAAGTGTAGTTGAGATCAAGGACTTCATGGCGATTCATCATACAAGAAGAAGAACTACTCAAGGAACCGGTGGAACTTCTCGACAAAAAGGTATGTGAAGACTTGAACTTATCTGTCACTCAAAAGTCTATCTACTCTATCTCTTACTCCTTGAGACAAGAAGTCATATGCTCTATATATATATAGACTTGGATTATACACATTTGGTATTTCGAGCCGAGTATACCTCGCCTATCTATATCTCGAAATATGTGTTGGTAAGATTTTCGCTTCGATCAAGTTTATCTTTACCTAGTGACGAAAGTCATGATATGTTTCAATCATATTGAAAATTTCTTTGACGAGAAATGATGTAACAACTATATAACGTCCTCTAAGAATTTTCAATGATTGAAATGAGAGTTTAGATTACATAACCCATGGTGGACATAAGCATTGTTGTGGAAACACGTTTATGTATAAGTCATATTCCTTGAACCAAAGTTTGCGAACTTTTTTGATCAAGAGAACCGGAAGAATGGCATTAGCCAAGTCCGCGAACCCAGTCCGCGAACTGCCGAAGTTCTCAAACCCGAGAATTTCTGCTGTAGTTGACAAACTATTTGCGTGAAGCTCAGTTCGCGAACTCAGTCCGCGAACCCAGTCCACGAACCGGCGAAGTTCTCAAACCCGAGAATTTCTGCTGGAGTTTGTAAACTCTTCCCGGTAACTTAAGTCCGCGAACCTAGTCAGCGAACTTGAGAAGGTTATATATCTGAAGATGATTTCTGAACTTAAACTTAAAAAGACTAAGGAATGCAGTTTCCAAACCGTGGCTATAAAAGTTCATGAACCGATTCAAGTGAATCAAATCATCTTTGCTTCAATTGTGTCTTGTGTAGTACATGAGATTTCCTTGCAATTGAACAACTCTCTAACTAGTTCATTTGAAGTCATTTGAACTAGTTGTGGTGAAGAAGAACATGGTTGATATGAAATTCTCATATGGCTAACCATTTGGTTAACTGTTGTTGAACCAACAAGTGCATACATTTGGGTACGGTTAACAAACCTAGAAGCGTGCATTGTCAAGTGTGTGTAACAAGCTAAGTTTTCGATATAACGGTTGAGAAATATTAGCTTGAATCTAAATCAGGTTTTCATCTAACGGTGAATATTGAATGCTTTGTTACTAAGCTAACATTGATTGCAAACCCTGATTTAAAAGAGTATATAAAGGAGACATCTAGTTGTGCAAAACTAATCCCCAAACCTTACGTGTGATACTAGTTTGCGTGCTAGAGTCTATTCTCCTTTAACCTTTGGTTTTCTTCTTCTAAAACCAGGTTAACGACTTAAAGACTTCATTGGGATTGTGAAGCCAGACCGATACTACTTTTATCGTAGTTGTGTGATCTGATCTTGCATCTTCTATCGTACGAGTACAATCAGATTGATTGGCTTAAGATTGATATCTCTGATAGGCAACATATAAAAAGAAATCACAAACATCTTCGTCTCATTGTTTGTGATTCCACAACATCTTGTTTCGCTACCATACGATTAAGATTGTTGTGAGGTGATTGATAACTCTAGGCTGTCCTTCGGGAATATAAGACCGGATTATCAATTGGTTCTTGTTCACCTTGATTATTATCAAAAGACGGAACAAAACCTTTAGGGTTTATCTGTGGGAGACAGATTGATCTTTTGATAGACTTGTCTGTGGGATACAAATTTGTTTATTGTTAAAGCCTGCGATTTTGGGTCGTAGCAACTCTTAGTTGTGGGTGAGATCATCTAAGGTAATCAAGTGCGCAATATCCTGTTGGGATCAGAGGCGTAGGATCATAACTGTACCTTGGATCGGTGGGATATTGATTGGGGTTCAACTACAGTCCAGTCCGAAGTTAGATTGGAGTAGGCTAGTGTCTGTAGTGGCTTAATACAGTGTGTTCAATCTGGACTAGGTCCCGAGGTTTTTCTGCATTTGCGGTTTCCTCGTTAACAAAATTCTGGTGTCTGTATTATTTCTATTTCCGCATTATATTGTTTATCTTTATAATTGAAATAATACAGGTTGTGCGTTGTAGATCATCAATTAGAATATCCAACCTTTGGTTGTTGATTTAAATTGATTGATCCTTGGATATTGGTCTTTGGTACCATCTGATTATGATTTTTTGATTGGTTGTAGTAGTGAAGGTTCAAACTCTCGAATTTGTGAAGGATAATTTTTTTTTAGACTTAATAAAAATAAATAAATAATTTTATATGCACAATATTAACAAAATATGGGAGAGAATTTTTACCGGGGATCAGGATTCCACCATTCACCAAAATTTATGTGATTCAATAACAATTCTTATCATGCAATTCTAGACGATATAACTCCAATCAAAGGAAATTGTGATTCTAATCATTGCCTAAATTAGATTTTGAAAACATCCACTGTTAATCGCGAGCATGAAGTATCAAAAGAAATTTTTTAAGCATACTCCATCAAGAGAAAACACAATTGATTAATAAAAATCATTTACTCCATTTTTATTCGGTGCAATTAATCATAAAAGAGTTGCATAAATAAATTTAAATAAATTTTACCACATAACTTTTGGAAGAATGGATTCCTCCGTCACCCCTGGGATTGGGTTTAGCTACTCATGATGAAAAACCTCTCAAATTGATTCATTGATACTCAAAAGTTGTTTACAATCAAGAGAAAATGGAGAAAAACGGTTTACAACAGTGTTTGCGACACATATAGAGCGTTCAAAAAGAACGATACAACAGAGGTGTTGTTGTTCCGAAGTCGGGGAAAGGAATTGAGTATTGTCGCAATTAAGCGACACTAATCAACGACTGTCCCTGAGGGTATTATGTTCTTCGTGTTCTTCCTTGCACCAGCAACAAGCTTTTCTCCTGCGTGACTTTCTTTCGATTCTTCTCGGCTCCTAAACTCTCCCAAAGACTCTCCAACTCTTCTAAACTCTTTAGCCTTGTATTTATAGTGTTTTAGAACAAAAATATCCGACCATAACACCGTATAATCTCCCATTAATCCCGTCATTGCTCGCTGCCCATATTTAACAATAATTTCCATTTTTGGCTTCTACACACGTAAACTTTGATCCTGCACGCTCTAGTTAACCTTCCCCGCGCCTCCGAAGTCATCTAACTCCTCCAAAACACTCCATGCATGGCAAACACACAATCAAACTCGTGTTACAGGACACGTTGCTCCGTTTTGAGCTCGTGACTCAAACCAGGATTTCCAGCCAATTCCGATCGAATCCGATGCCCACAATGTGTTCCTTATCCCATATCACAAATTCCCACCAAATTTCAGCGATTGAATTGCACTAAAACACCTTCATTTTCTCGATCACAAATCTGCCAGTTTTGAATATATTTTTCCCGCCAAAAAGTTGTTTTTGAATTTAAAGAGAAGATGGATGCCCCTTAACCAGAGCTTGGGTGCGAATAGCAATTTGGTGGAAATAGTAATTTTTATGGGTTCCTCCGGGACATTTCTGGGATGCTTCCGGTGCATTTCTGGGGTGCCTACGATACATTTCTCCGGGGTGTAAAACACTGCTTTTTGAGCCCATTTCGCCGCAAGGGATTATTTCTCTAAAAATTCCTACAAAGACATAAAAGAACACAGTAAATACAAAATTGAGCACTAACAATACATACAATAGAGACATATTAGACACATAAATGCGTCTATCACCATCCAAGTTATTCCTTGTGTTTGATTAAAGACTCGCTGATTTCTATTAGCTCGAGTAAATCAAAACAAGAGAGAGATATTAACTCCTTGAGATACTTTTACCTAGATTGAGTCTGACTGTCTAGTTGATTCTCTAGAAAGTATTTCGGAGTTAGTCCGTACATATTTCTAAGCGAAATATTGGGTGGTGGTGTTAGACCCCCGCTTTTTCAATTGGTATCAGAGCAGGAAAACACGTTTAAGACCTTACAAGTCTGTGTTTGTAGCGATCTGACTCTATGGACAAGAATACTATCTCTGATAAACGCGTTACCAGAAATAAAAAAAATATGTCTTGTCTATTTCTATTAAAGAGAAAGATTCTTCAATCTCAAATATAGACGAACCTTGTGTTCAAACAAGACAGACAGACTACGACATGTGTTATTCCGATTACCCTTCAAAAGAGCCTATCTCTCTAAATGAACGGGAAACAACTAAAGAATGTGAACTGATGTTAAATTATGTTAAATTTCAAGTAGATCGATTGAAACAACATGTCAAAATTCTTCTTGGGGAAATAAGAGACTACAATTCCAAAAACTCTGAAGCTTTGCCTTTATCTCTTCTTAAGGCGAGTCTTGAAAGGGATATCTTGGAAATTAAACATTGCTTGAACAAGATCTCAATTCAAGGATGTTTCAGAAAGTTCTCTAGACCATCTTCATCAACTATTGTGACTGAGGAAGATCCAGAAGAAAAAACAGTGTCCCTTTCTTGCGGAAAAGATGTGCCTATACCCTCTTGTCAAAAATGGTGCACATCACATGAAAGGAGGAAACCTCCACAGATTATTAAGACAGTGTTTTCTAATGTTTAGGAGGTATGTCTTTTTTGTGATTCAAAAGGACCGGTCAGACAAATGAAAGACTATAGGAAAATCAGTTCTATGAGTTCCTTAAATGTTCTGACTCAGAACAAATGTCCTAACAATCTGAGAGAAGATCAGATTCCTTCTATTGTAAAAAGGGGAGCTAATAATACATTTGATGAGAACAAGGTAACAAGAATAAGCCAATGTCTTTCAGGTAAGAATCAATTCTCTGAGTCATATTATTGGAAGGATGAATTTTATGATTATCTTTTTCATCATAATGGTCGTCCTCCAACATTTCGTAAGGAAAAGGATAACCAAAAACAATATTCATTTAATGAGCTAATAGCTCATACTTGTATTAAGTAATCACAAGGTTGAAATCTTACTCACAAAAATCCTAGCTGAGTGAGATATGTTTAGGTATACTCTTTGCCAAAGTGATACTGATTATCTAGCTAATTTCTTATCGTTCTTAGATGGATTATCAGGTAACACTTTTACATGAGTATTTTTTTAGATTCCTTCTTGTTTCTTACTACAACTATGCTCAAAAGTGCTTTTATGTGCTATGGATTTTTTCAAACCTTGTTTTTGTAGTAAAAGTTTTGTTTGTGGGCCTTTCTTTTCTGGGTAATGTTACACTCGAACGGGTATCCTTGTTCTGGCATGAGTCAACTGTTTAAACCCTAAAATCCCTTCCTAAGGAAACCCTTATATACTTACCTATTGATTTGCAAGAGTCACGTACGCATACTCTAGGTTGGTTTCTGGGTTGTCAAGAATGTCTTCTTCTTCATCTTGCTATGGTGGTTTTGCAAGAGGATTCCTTGACAAAGGTGTTGTTGAGTCCAAGAAGAAAAGAACCCTTATAGATGAAGATCATCCTAATGCTTCATGTTATTTTGCATATATTCATGAGGATGCTGAAAAGGATGATATGATTTCTGTCGAAGTTGTTCATGACTTTCTTAAGTACTTTGGGGAAGCAAAACAAGAACTCATTGCTACTCTGAAAAGTGTTGATGCGCTGAAAACTGAGTTGGAAAAGTTTACCTTTGACCTTGGTCTACTAAAATCTCACATCAATGATTTTCGTAAAGAGAATCACCTCTCCGATGATGCAATGGATGCTGAAAATCACAAGCTCAAAGACCAGTTGTCTCAAGAGGTTTCTGAACCGTCCATATGATCTTAGTTCGTGTTCATAATAGCACTGGAGTCTGTTTTCCTTTAGCTTGTGTTAATTGTTGCTTAGTATGTCTTCTTTTTGGTTTAGTTGGAAGAATAACTAGTGCTTTGAATAGCAGTGATTGTGACTACACATAGCTATTATTTTCATCTTCCTGTTCTTTTTTAGGTTTATTGGTTTAAATTCTAAAAATATTTGGAGGATGATGTTCTTGCAGTATTAATCTTTATGATTTTTTATATTGAAACTTGTTATGGGATATTGGTGTTTACGTTCGTGAACTATATTTGTCCCATATTTTGTCAAAAGTAAAGTCGTTCGTGGTCGGTATTCACGTACTGGTAAAAGAATGAATGGACTTTTGGCAAATACAAAAGTTAAGCCTATATTGTCAATTATTTGATGAAAAATAAGTTAAAATATTTTGTTTTCAAGGATTATGTCTATTATTGTCGTTATGCAAATAGTGATTGAAGATAAAATGAATCCTTGTGTACTCCACAGTATTGATCATCCCGGATCCATATTTTATGTATTACTGTGAGGCTCCATAATCTATCTTATGTTGAGCATTACACTACCAAGTTGATTTCTTAGCTTAGTTGTTGTTCCATGAGGTATGTTATGTCGAGAAATAAATTAATCATCTTGTTTGGTTATTTAGTTATTGCTCCGTAAGTATTCTTATGTCGAGCAAAACAAATGACAATTAAATTGATTACTTTTGTAATTAGTTTGGTTATGTATTCCAATTAGATTAATTATGGGTTCTCTTGTAATTAATCTAATTGAGTATTTTCGTGACTCCATAAGGTTTTCTTGTGTTGAGTATACGAACGGTTAAGCTAATCATTGTCTTATGGTTAACTTAGTCATAGCTCCGTAAGTTGTCTTATGTTGAGCACAATCAATTGAATTTATCACTTTTTGTGTTTAATTTGATTGCGTATTCCGATTAAGTTAATCACGGGTTTACTTGTGATTAATTTGATTGAGTTTTTGGATATAGAAAATCATTCTCATGGTTTTTGGTGTCCAATAAAAATCCTTCTTCTCTTTTGAAATTAAGGTCGCTCTTGTTGTTCTTTCGGGAATGACATCAAATGGGGGAGACTTCTTTTGAACTTGTGCTTAATGGTCATATCTTGAGGGGTGTGCGGCTGTGGAATTTTAGAGGGGTTATCTTGTATCTTTAAACTCCTTGATGAATGCATTTAGCCTAGGCTTTATGATTGCATCTAAATTAGTTGGTATGTATTTTTTTTTCTTTTAGTCATGAAATGTCTCTTTAGGAAATTTCATTATGATCCCGTTCTTGTATCTTTGCCAATTTTATTGACAAAAAGGGGGAGAATTCATATGTAGTTCACACTACAAATACATATGGTTTTCGGATCATTGTGTAAGGGGGAGTGGTTTCCATGTGAGATGGAGTATTGACTAGGGGGGTGATACATATCACCATAGTATTATTGTTGAAGTTGTGATACATTGGATTTTGACACTGTGTAATAATACTATAACACTGTATAACAATGATCGAGACCGATGCTTTCTCATTGTTATAGCTACGGATCTTCAACAACGGTGATGCTTAACTTACAACCTTTGGGATCATTGGAGTACTTGGAAGTGACTAAGATTTCGAGGAATGTTGAAGATTAGACATGTGGAATAGGAGCTACTAAAGTTTCTTTATCTTTTTTGTATTCCATATGTATTGATAGTTTTGTCACTAAAATTGACAAAGGGGGAGATTGTTAGAGCATTGCTCGGTCGAACTCGCATGCGTTGCTATCTCAAGCAAGTTTGTCAATGTTAGTGATCAAAACTATAAGTCTTGATTTCTAGTCTATTGTAGCTAAGTCTCGGACTATGATAGAAAGTGTAGTTGAGCTCAAGGACTTCATGGTGATTCATCATACAAGTAGAAGAACTACTCAAGGAACCGGTGGAACTTATCGACAAAAAGGTATGTGAAGACTTGAACTTATCTGTCACTCAAAAGTCTATCTACTCTATCTCCTATTCCTTGAGACAAGAATTCGTATGTTATATATATAGACTTGGATTATACACATTTGGTATTCAAGCCGAGTATACCTCGCCCATCTATATCTCGAAATATGTGTTGATAAGCTTTTCGCTTCGATCAAGTTTATCTTTACCTAGTGACGAAAGTCATGATATGTTTCAATCATCTTGAAAATTGCTTTGACGGGAAATGGTGTAGCAACTATATAACGTCCTCTAAGAATGTTTCAATGATTGAAATGAGAGTTTAGATTACATAACCAATGGTAGACATAAGCATTGTTGTGGAAACACATTTATGTATAAGTCCTATTCCTTGAACCAAAGTTTGCGAACTTTGTTGATCAAGAGAACCGGAAGAATGGCATTAGCCAAGTCCGCGAACCCAGTCCGCGAATTGCCGAAGTTCTCAAACCCGAGAATTTCTGCTAGAGTTGAAAAAATACTTGCGTGAAGCTCAGTTCGCGAACTCAGTCCGCGAACCCAGTTCGCGAACCGGCGAAGTTCTCAAACCCGATAATTTCTGCTGGAGTTTGTAAACTCTGCCCGGTAACTTAAGTCCGCGAACCTAGTCTGCGAACTTGAGAAGGTTATATATCTGAAGATGATTTCTGAACTTAAACTTAAAAAGACTAAGGAATGCAGTTTCCAAACCGTGGCTATAAAAGTTCATGAACCGATTCAAGTGAATCAAATCATCTTTGCTTCAATTGTGTCTTGTGTAGTACATGAGATTTCCTTGCAATTGAACAACTCTATAACTAGTTCATTTGAAGTCATTTGAACTAGTTGTGGTGAAGAAGAACATGGTTGATATGAAATTCTCATATGGCTAACCATTTGGCTAACTGTTGTTGAACCAACAAGTGCATACATTTGGGTACAGTTAACAAACCTAGAAGCGTGCACTGTCAAGTGTGTGTAACAAGCTAATTTTTCGATATAACGTTTGAGAAATATTAGCTTGAATC
This sequence comes from Papaver somniferum, assembly GCF_003573695.1. Lineage (NCBI taxonomy): Eukaryota > Viridiplantae > Streptophyta > Magnoliopsida > Ranunculales > Papaveraceae > Papaver > Papaver somniferum. The sequence goes on along the minus strand of NC_039365.1, from coordinate 162,755,275 downwards.
TAAATCAGGTTTTCATCTAACAGTGAATATTGAATGCTTTGTTACTAAGCTAACATTGATTGCAAACCCTGATTTAAAAGACTATATAAAGGAGATATCTAGTTGTGCAAAACTAATCCACAAACCTTACGTGTGATACTAGTTTGGGTGCTAGAGTCGATTCTCCTTTAACCTTTGGTTTTGTTCTTCTAAAACCAGGTTAATGACTTAAAGACTTCATTAGGATTGTGAAGCCAGAACGATACTACTTTTATCGTAGTTGTGTGATCTGATCTTGCATCTTCTATCGTACGAGTACAATTAGATTGATTGGCTTGAGATTGATATCTCCGATAGGCAAGATATAAAAAGTAATCACAAACATCTTTATCTCATTGTTTGTGATTCCGCAACATATTGTTTCGCTACCATACGATTAAGATTGTTGTGAGGTGATTGATAACTCTAGGATGTTCTTCGGGAATATAAGACCGGATTATCAATTGGTTCATGTTCACCTTGATTATTATCAAAAGACGGAACAAAACCTTTAGGGTTTATCTGTGGGAGACAGATTGATCTTTTGAAAGACTTGTCTGTCGGATACAAATTTGTTTATTGTCAAAGCCTGCGATTTTGGGTCGTAGCAACTCTTAGTTGTGGGTGAGATCAGCTAAGGGAATCAAGTGCGCAGTATCCTGCTGGGATCAGAGGCGTAGGAGCATAACTGTAGCTTGGATCAGTGGGATATTTATTGGGGTTCAACTACAGTCCAGTCTGAAGTTAGCTTGGAGTAGGCTAGTGTCTGTAGCGGCTTAATACATGTGTGTTCAATCTAGACTAGGTCCCGGGGTTTTTCTGCATTTGCGGTTTCCTCGTTAAAAACATTTCGGGTGTCTGTGTGATTTCTATTTCCGCGTTATATTGTTTAGCTTTATAATTGAAATAATACAGGTTATGTATTGTAGATCATCAATTAGAATATCCAACCTTTGGTTGTTGATTTAAATTAATTGATCCTTGGATATTGGTCTTTGGTACCATCCAAGTTATTCCTCATGTTTGATTAAAGACTCGTTGATTTCTATTATCTCGAGCAAATCAAAACAAGATAGAGATATTAACTCCTTGAGATACTTTTACCTAGATTGAGTCTGACTGTCTAGTTGATTCCCTAGAAAGTATTTCGGAGTTAGTCCATACAGATTGCTAAGCGAAATATTGGGTGGTGTTGTTAGACCCCCGCTTTTTCAAGACTCATACATAATGTGTACTTAGTGTTTCCAGCGACTCAACCATGTCACTTTGTTGGTAATAATTATAGAAATTCAATTAGGAATTTCTCCCCCCTCTTCAAATTTCAAATTTTAGTCAAACCCAATTACCTCGTATAAAAAGTATAACAATAGTCGATTTCCTTTTTTTGGAAATAAATTGATTCTATTTATATTCCATCCTTTTATGATCCCATACGATATTCTCTTAGTTTTTGCAACCCTAACCTCAACCTAAACTGCAAGTCATACAATTGTATAGAAAAATTAGTTGGAACATGGCTGCCGGAGAAGGCAATCAGGTTGAAAAGCTATCCTAAAAAATGAAATCAACTAGTTAGGGATCTATCTCATCTATACCAATAAGAAGAGCAATTACAACTACTGAAGTTACGAATCGACGAAAGAATGGTCTCGAAGTTTGGTTGGAAAAATTATATCCAAACCACCACTTGACCATGATGATGTCAAAAAAGAGATAATTCTCCGTTGGGGAAACTATGGAAGACTAGAGATCATATCTAAAGGAAAAAAAATCTTTTTATCACCAAGTTTCGAACTGAAGAGTCATGTAACAATGTGTTGCATAAAACCCCTTGGTATATTTTAGGATGCTTGTTCTACATTCAAAAATACAACCTAAATATATCAATCTTGGAGCACGAATTTACCAAGCAAACTTGGTATGTCAAGTTGAGAAACCTTAAGCAGATACTCTTTACTGAGAAACTAGTGAATGATATCTGTAAATATATTAGAAAAAAAAAGACTTCCAAGAGGCCATGTCACAAACACAACCTATGTGGAAATCAATCACAAGGAACCATTAAGAAGGGGAGGATGGCTTGATACTGCAGCTGGAGATCGAGTTTGAGTAATATATCACTTTGAAATGCAACCCTATAATACCTTCAAAGATTGATGGGTGGTTGAGCATGTCGACTCAATATGTAATAGGATCGCACAGGAGTTGAAGGTCGAATAAATGGATGAGGAAACATATCTCGCATAAAGTCAAACTGAAGATGGCAGGCCTTCCTGGCTGCCTATATAACTAATGAGGGTGTTTTTGCTTCAATGATAGTCGAGAAGCATGTAGATGATGAGAAAAATGACTGAATTAGACGAAGAAGATATGAGGAATACTAACACCTTGTTTTTTTGCAGCTGACTCATCTGAATCGTCTAGATCTGAGTCGTCTGGATCTGAATGAAATCACCTGACTCATCTGGATCTGACTCACTAAGGTCTGAGTTAGAAAATATATTTGTTTTGTGAGTCAGACCTGACTCAGCTGACTGGATTCTTTTGGACAGAAAATGCCCTTGTGCACATTTCAAACATAACATTTATCACTACTGAAACATCACAAATTGTTCCATTCCAGTCTAAACAACTTCCCTTTTTGATGGAATTAAACATTAAAAAACAATAAAATCTAAAGATTTCATTCGTACAAACATAAAAGATGCAACATAATCTAAAGGAGACTAGTTATCTCATCACGTAAGTTGTTCATATATATCTTCTCTTGTCGTCCAAAGAGACGAGGTGCATTTTCTTCCATTTTCGCTTCCACTTCCACATGTGTCTCATTCTCATATTTTTTAAATAGACAATCATCTAATGCATTACGACGTAGAAAGTTATGTATTGACATGCAAGCAATGACGATATCTCTTTGTGTCTCAAATGAGTAAGAAGGCATTTTACTTAAGACGAGAAATCTTACTTTCAATACCCCGAATGCTCTCTCAATCACATTCCTCAATCGATCATGGTCTTGAGTAAACTTCTCTTCTTTTGCCGTTGGAGGTACTCTCCGATAATCACCTATCTGATACCTTATGTTGCGAAACAGACACATAAACCCCTTCGTATGAGAGTACAGAGCATCACATAGATAGTATTTGTCTGTAAATTTTCAACAAAAACATTACGAAGTCATGCTAATGAAACTGCAACAAAAGGAAACATATGTGCTAATCCAACGTAAGGAAAGAAAAATGTAACTAAAGCGTAAATCAATAAGGTATGACAATACGAATAACCAAAGTGTAAAACAAGAATCCCTGTCAACTACATTGAGCAATATTATGTGAAAAAATAGGGGAACCAGGACTTTACACCATCATATTAAAACAAATGAGTCTCTTACGTGCTTCTGATATGGGCATGAGACTGTTTCTTCCTAAATGCACATGGCATGGCTAATGTAATGTTTACTGAATTCAAACTAGGGTCTCCGGATTTCAATCGTTACAAATACTAAACACCACAATATTGATATTAAAAATTCAACATCACAATAGTGCCTATACAGATAGGAATAAAACAAGATGAAAAGTACATTGGATGGATAAGACCCTATACCCTATGCTTTTACTGCCTTTGGTACTGTTCTTTCTTGCAAGTGCAGCGTAAGAGGTGCACTATTAGGTTGTCTCCACTGTACCAACCAACCAACTAATGTAGCCATAGGATATGCCTCGTAACCTCCTACAGGTAAAGCTATTGACTTATGAGGATAACCAACATTACTTTTCCACGCTGAGCATTATAATTCAAATATATAAGAACGCAATGCACAAGAATCTAAATAAAATTGTATAAAGAAAACAAACCCAATGCATAAAAATGGGACTTAAAATAGAGATATTACATGGTGGAGGTAAAGTAAACTTGAAAGATGGATCACGCACTGCCTCGGTCAACACTCTCGAGTCATGGGCAGTGCATTCCCATCCAACCACTACATATAAAAAGTACATATCCCAATCACATATCGCAAGCACGTTCTGGGTACATTCTCCTCTTACCCTTCCTCTATAAGGTGTTTGCTTCTCGACTGGAATGCTCGCACTAATTAGAGTGTCATCCAATGCACCAACGACATCTTTGAAAGAAACTTCTCTAAGACGTTTATGCCTTTTAGTTATAGCTGGATTGTCAAATACATTAGGTGGAGGAACTAAAAATTCAGCAGACCACATCTTCATAATAGTCAACACTTCATGAAAATACTTACTAACCATTTCACCCCAATGTTTAAAATGATGTAAAATTACACGATTCCTACGGTTGTGCCCAATTGTGTATAAAAACATTGCCATCTTCTCCTCTGCTTCTATATATTTACTATCCTCTAAAAGTCATTTAGCTCAGAATTCATTGTGAAAAAGCGGGGGTCTAACAAAACCACCCAATATTTCGCTTAGCAATCTGTATGGATTAACTCTGAAATACTTTCTAGAGAATCAACTAGACAGTCAGACTCAATCTAGGTAAAAGTATCTCAAGGAGTTAATATATCTCTCTTGTTTTGATTTACTCGAGCTAATAGAAATCAACGAGTCTTTAATCAAACACAAGGAATAACTTGGATGGTACCAAAGACCAATATCCAAGGATCAATCAATGACAATCAACAACCAAAGGTTGGATTACTCTAATTGATGATCTAACGCATAACCTGTATTATTTAAATTATAAAGATAAAACAATATAATCCGGAAACTGAAATAACACAGACACCAGAAATGTTGTTAACGAGGAAACCACAAATGCAGAAAAACTCCAGGACCTAGTCCAGATTGAACACACACTGTATTAAGCCGCTACAGACACTAGCCTACTCCAAGCTAACTTCAGACTGGACTGTAGTTGAACCCCAATCAGTCTCCCACTGATCCAAGGTACAGTTGTACTCCCTACGCCTCTGATCCCAGCAGGATACTGCACACTTAATTCCCTTAGCTAATCTCACCCACAACTAAGAGTTGCTACGACCCAAAATCGCAGGCTTTAATAATAAACAAATCTGTCTCACACAGACAAGTCTATCAAAGGATCAATCTGTCTCCAACAGAAAAACCCTAAAGTTTTTTTCCGTCTTTTGATAATAATCAAGGTGAACATGAACCAATTGATAATCACGTCAATTGGTCTTATATTCAATCACGTCACAATAATCTTAATCGTATGATAGCGAAACAAGATGTTGCGGAATCACAAACAATGAGACGAAGATGTTTGTAACTACTTTTTATATCTTGATTATCGGAGATATTAATCTCAAGCCAATCAATCTGATTGTACTCGTACAATAGAAGATGCAAGATCAAATCACACAACTACGATAAAAGTAGTATCGGTCTGGCTTTACAATCCCAATAAAGTCTTTAGGTCGTTAACCTGGTTTTAGAAGAAGAAAACCAAAGGTTAAAGGAGAAACAACTCTAGCACGCAAACTAGTATCACACGTGAGGTGTGGGGATTAGTTTCGCAGGGTTGCTAGATGTCCCCTTATATAGTCTTTCAAATCAGGGTTTCGCCTTGGTCATAAAGCAAACAATATCCACCGTTATATGAAAACCTGAATTAGATTCAAGCTAATATTTTTCAACCGTTAGATCAAAAACTTAGCTTGTTATACACAAATGAAATATACGCTTCTAGGCTTGTTAACCGTACCCAAACGCGTACATTGTTGGTTCAACAATAGTTAACCAAAAGGTTAGCCATATGAGCATTTCATACCAACCATGTTCTTCTTCACCATAACTAGTTCAAGTGACTCAAATGAACTAGTTAGAGAGTTGTTCAATTGCAAGGAAATCATATGTACTACACAAGACACAATTGAAGCAAAAATGATTTGATTCACTTGAATCGGTTCATGAACTTTATAGCCACGGTTTGCAATTTACATTCCTTAGTCTTTATAAGTTTAAGTTCAGAAATCATCTTCAGATATATATAGCCTTCTTCAGTTCGCACACTAGGTTCGCAGACTTAAGCAACCGGGCAGAGTTTACAAACTCCAGCAGAAAATCTCGGCAAAGACTTTCCGCTGGTTCGCGGACTGGTACTCACGTAACACGTTTGTCAACTCCAGCAGAATTTCTCGGGATGAGAAGTTTGGCAGTTCGAGGACTTGGCAACAAGCCATTTTTCCGGTTTCTCTTGATCAACAAAGTTCGCAAACTTTGGTTCAAGGAATAGGACTTATGCACATATGTGTTTCCACAACAATACTTATGTCCATCATTGGTTATGTAATCTAAACTCTCATTCCAACCATTGAAACATTCTTAGAGGACGTTATGTAGTTGTTACACCATTTCTCGTCAAAGCAATTTTCAAAGTGATTGAAACATATCATGACTTTCGTCACTAGTTAAGATAAACATGGTCGAAGCGAAACGCTTACCAACACATATTTCGAGATATAGATAGGCGAGGTATACTCGGCTCGAAATACCAAATGTCTATAATCTAAGTCTATATATAGCATACGAATTTTTATCTCAAGAAGTAGGAGATAGAGTAGATATACTTTTGAGTGACTGATAAGTTCAAGTCTTCACATACCTTTTTGTCGAGAAGTTCCACCAGTTCCTTGAGTAGTTATTCTTCTTGTATGATGAATCACCATGAAGTCCTTGAGCTCAACTACAATTTCTATCCTAGTCCGAGACTTATCTATAGTAGACTAGAAGTCAAGACTTATAGTTTTGATCACTAACATTGACAAACATGCTTGAGATAGCAACGCATGCGAGTTCGACCGAGCAATGCTCTAACAATCTCCCCCTTTGTCAATTTTAGTGACAAAACTATCAATACATATGGAATACAAAAAAGATAAAGAAACTTTAGTAGCTCCTATTCCACATGTCTAATCTTCAACATTCCTCGAAATCTTCGTCACTTCCAAGTACTCCAATGATCCCAAAGGTTGTAAGTTTAGCATCACCTTTGTTGAAGATCCGTAGCTATAAATTGTCAAAGTCCAATTGTATCACAACTTCAACAATAATACTATGGTGATATGTATCACTCCCCCTTAGTCAATACTCCATCTCACATGGAAACCACTTCCCCTTACACAATGATCCGAACACCATATGTATTTGTAGTGTGAATTACATATTAATTCTCCCCCTTTTTGTCAATAAAATTGGCAAAGGTAAAAGAACGGGATCATAATGAAATTTCCGTAAGAGACATTTCATGACTAAAAGAAAAATACATACCATCTAATTTAGATGCAATCATATAGCCAAAGCTGATAGCATTCATCAAGGAGTTTAAAAGATACAAGATAGCCCCTTTAAAATTCCACAGCCGCACACCCATCAAGATATGACCACTAAGCACAAGTTCAAAAGAACTCTCCCCCTTTTGATGTCATTCCCAAGGGAACAACAAGAGCGACCTTAATTTCAAAAGAAAAGAAAGATTTTTATTGGACACCAAAAACCATGAGAATGATTTTCTATATCCAAAAACTCAATCAAATTAATCACAAGTAAACGTATGATTAATTTAATCGGAATACGCAATCAAATTAAACACAAAAGTGATCAACTTAATTGATTATGCTCGACATAAGAGAACTTACGGAGCATACGACTAACATAACCATTATAAAATGAATAGGATAGTCGTTCATATACTCAACATAAGAGGAATTTTACGGAGTATGAAAATACTCAACTAGATTAATTACAAGAGAACCCATATTTAATCTAATTGGAATACACAATCAAACTAATTACAAAAGTAATCAATTTAATTTTCATTTGTTTTGCTCGACATAAAAAGACTTATGGAGCAATAACTAAATAACCAAACAAGATGATTAATTTAGTTCAAGAATGCTCAACATAAAGTACCTTACGGAACAACCAACAAAGCTAATAAAAAATAATCAACTTGGTTGTATAGTGTTCAACATAAGACACATTACGGAGCCTCATAATATTACATAAAATATGGATCAGTGAAGATCAATACTGTGGAATACACAAGGATTCATTCTATTTTCCATCACTATTTGCATAATTATTTTTAATAGACATAATCCTTGAACACAAAAGATTTTAACCTATCTTCCATCAAAGAATTGATAATATAGGCTTAACTTTTGTATATGTCAAAAGTATATTCATCCTTAAATCAATACATGAATACCAATCATGAACGACTTTACTTTTGAAAAAATATGGGACAACATAGTTCACGGACGTAAACACCAATATCCCATAACAAATTGCAATATAACAAATCATAAAGATTAACTACTGCAAACCATCATCCTCCAAATATTTTTAGAATTTAATACCAATAAACCTAAAAAAGAACAAGAAGATGAAAAATAATAGCTATGTGTAGTCACCATCATTGCTATTCAAGGACTAGTTATTCTTCCAACTAAACCAAAAAGAAGACTTACTAGGCATTGTAGATCTTTCTCAGAGCATCTACAGAAAACTCCTTCTCATTATTGAAAAACCCATTGATTATGGGATCTTTCAATTCCTCTAGATCTTCAGAAATATCAGTTAACTCACTAAGTTCTCTTTTTAGATCACGCAGGGTATTCTTGGTCAGAGACATCCTTTGTTCATAGTGAGTTATCTCTTCCAAAGAGGAAATGATTCGAGATTTTAAATCATTTCGCTTGTTGATGAAAACTTTCACCATGTCTCTAGCATGACAAATAGAAAAGAGACAGTTAGAGGAAAAACCTTTTCCATTGGATGTTGACTTCTTCTTTATCATTCTCGAGGAAGTGATTCCTTTGCACAGATGTACATTGACTGCTTTTACTGCATCTCTTTTGGTAGTACCTCTAGTTACAAGAGCCATGAGAACGTAATTGAAAGAAGGAGAAAACAAACAATAAAAGAAGATTTATAAGTGTCAAACCTTAGACCATTTTGACACAGTCTTCCAAGAATAAAAATATTACCTAAAAATTGAAATTCACGAACATTGACTTGAGCCACTTCTCAGACACTTCTCATCTTTCCCAAGTTAAAGATGATGAAGCAAATGTCACCATTCAGTTGGTGACTGGACGGGACAAATGCCTACTTCCCTTGTTTTTTCGTGGCTTGTCATTGTTGGATACGCTAACATATTTCTTACTTCTTCTGGAATATTTACCTTGCTTATCTTTATCCAGACTCACTCTTTGCATGTTCTTTTGAAGTTTGGTGACTCTTTTGTTGCTTTTCTTGAATATCCAACAGGTATCTTTATCATGCCTTGAGTGTCCACAGAAGGAGCAGATCAATGTGGATTTTTCATCTCCATGTACTTTTTCCTGTTTGACACAACACCCAACCATTGTTTCCTGATTTGCAGAATCCATCGCTTTTACTGTTTTGCTTTGGAATCCTAAACCATGATTGTTTCCAAAGGATCTCTGACCAAACAACATTGCTGCAATTTTGTCAGAGCTTCCATACAGCCTTTGCAGGTCATCTTTGAGAGAATCAATCTCTTCTTCCTTTAGAGACATGGTTTTGACGAAATTAATATGAAGATGCTCTATCTCAATATTTTTCGTCAGGAGTGATGATTCAACATTCCTCAAGGAGGCTTTAATACGAAGGTTCTCTTGAAGCATCTCTTTATTCAGGAGATCAACCAACTCAGTGTCAAATTCAAGTCCCGAACCAGAAGTTGAAGTTGAAAGAGAATCTCAAGTAAGGGCAGTAAATCCATTGCACCAGTTAGACTCATCTGAGTTATATTGAGAATTATTGTCTTCTGTTTAATTATTTTTAGCAACACCTACAAATCTATTCTTCCTTTTTATTAGATTCATGACCTCTTTGACTACTAGTGAATGATCACATTCATCAGCCCAGGACAGGTTAGAGGAAGACATATTAGGTTTGTTCACAGCATTGAGTGCGAACGTTTTTCCTGTCTCTTGATCAAGAATTCTTAACTTTCCAATTAGCTCAGTGTATCAGGGTTATTTCCCTCAATGATGGCATGCTTCTTAGACTCGTATCTAGATGGCAGCGATCTGAGAATTTTCATCACAATGTCCTTTTCAGGAATAGTCTTACCTAATGCAAAAGATGCATTAACAATTTCAGACACTTTGTGATTAAACTCATCAAATGTATCTTCATCTGCCATATGAAGGTTCTCGCAATCCGAATTAAGGTTTTGAAGCCTAGCTTCCTTTTCGCTGAAGTTACCTTCAAATACGGTTTCTAAGATATCTCAAGCATCTTTATACCTAGTGCAAATTGACACATGGTGCTGAAGATTTGGGGTAGTGGAATGTATGATAGCATTCAAACCGTCAGAGTTTTCCTTCCAGCAAGTATCTCGACAAGATTATATTCACCAATATTCTTGGGAACGTTTACATCTCCAACTGCCACAACGGGAGCATCATAGCCATTAACAACATATACCCGCGATTGAAAATCACGCGCTTGAAGAAAAGCTTGCATAAAATTTTTCAAGCATAAGTAATTAGATCCATCGAAGACTGGTGGTACGTTAATATAGATAACACCTCTGTCCATAGCGTCAGATCGCTACAAACACAGACTTTTGAGGTCTTGAACGTGTTTGCCTGCTCTGATACCAAAAAGCGGGAGTCTAACAACACCACCCAATATTTCACTTAGAAATCTGTATGGACTAACTCCGAAATACTTTCTAGAGAATCAACTAGATAGCCAGACTCAATCTAGGTAAAAGTATCTCAAGGAGTTAATATCTCTCTCTTGTTTTGATTTACTCGAGCTAATAGAAATCATCGAGTCTTTAATAAAACACAAGGAATAACTTGGAGGGTACCAAAGACCAATATCCAAGGATCAATCAATGACAATCAACAACCAAAGGTTGGATTACTCTAATTGATGATCTAACACACAACCTGTATTATTTCAATTATAAAGATAAAACAATATAATGCGGAAACTGAAATAACACAGACACCAGAAATTTTGTTAACGAGGAAACCGCAAATGCAGAAAAACCCTGGGACCTAGTCCAGATTGAACACACACTGTATTAAGCAGCTGCATACACTAGCCTACTCCAAGCTAACTTCGGACTGGACTGTAGTTGAACCCCAATCAGTGTCCCACTGATCCAAGGTACAGTTGTACTCCATACGCCTCTAATCCCAACAGGATATTGCGCACTTGATTCCCTTAGCTGATCTCACCCACAACTAAGAGTTGCTACGACCCAAAATCGCAGGCTTTAACAATAAAAAAATCTGTCTCACACAGACAAGTCTATCAAAGGATCAATCTGTCTCCCATAGAAAAACCCTAAAGTTTTGTTCCGTCTTTTGATAATAATCAAGGTGAACAGGAACCAATTGATAATCCGGTCTTATATTCCCGAAGAACAGCCTAGATAAATCAATCACCTCACACCAATCTTAATCGTATGGTAGAGAAACAAGATGTTGCGGAATCACAAACAATGGGACGAAGATGTTTGTGACTACTTTTTATATCTTGCCTATCAGAGATATTAATCTCAAGCCAATCAATCTGATTGTACTCGTACGATAGAAGATGCAAGATCATATCACACAACTACGATAAAAGTAGTATCGGTCTGGCTTCACAATCCCAATGAAGTCTTTAAGTCGTTAACCTGGTTTTAGAAGAAGAAAACCAAAGGTTAAAGGAGAATTGAGACTAGCATGCAAACTAGTATCACACGTGAGGTGTGGCGATTAGTTTTGCAGAGTTGCTAGATGTCCCCTTATATAGTCTTTCAAATCAGGGTTTCGCCTTGGTCGCAAAGCAAACAATATCCATCGTTAGATGAAAACCTGATTTAGATTCAAGTTAATATTTTTCAACCGTTATATCGAAAACTTAGCTTGTTATACATAAATGAAATGTACACTTCTAGGTTTGTTAACCGTACCCAAACATGTACATTGTTGGTTCAACAATAGTTAACCAAAAGGTTAGCCATATGAGCATTTCATACCAACCATATTCTTCTTCACCATAACTAGTTTAAGTGACTCAAATGAACTAGTTAGAGAGTTGTTCAATTTCAAGGAAATCTTATGTACTACACAAGACACAATTGAAGCAAAGATGATTTGATTCACTTGAATCGGTTCATGAACTTTATAGCCACGGTTTGCAATTTGCATTCCTTAGTCTTTATAAGTTTAAGTTCAGAAGTCATATTTAGATATATAACCTTCTTAAGTTCGCACACTAGGTTCGCGGACTTAAGCAACCGGGAAGAGTTTACAAACTTCAGCAGAAAATCTCGGCAAAGACTTTCCGCCGTTTCGCAGACTGGGTTAGCGTACTGGTACTCACGTAACACGTTTTTCAACTCCAGCAGAATTTCTCGGGATGAGAAGTTCGGCAGTTCGCGTACTGAGTTCGCGTACTTGGAAACAAGCCATTCTTCCGGTTTCTCTTGATCAACAAAGTTCGCAAACTTTGGTTCAAGGAATAGGACTTATGCACATATGTGTTTCCACAACAATACTTATGTCCATCATTGGTTATGTAATCTAAACTCTCATTCCAACCATTGAAACATTCTTAGAGGACGTTATGTAGTTGTTACCACATTTCTCGTCAAAGTGATTGAAACATATCATGACTTTCATCACTAGGTAAAGATAAACATGGTCGAAGCGAAACGCTTACCAACACATATTTCGAGATATATATAGGCGAGGTATACACGGATCGAAATACCAATCTAAGTCTATATATAGCATATGACTTTTTGTCTCAATAAATAGGAGCTATAGTAGACAGACTTTTGAGTGACAGATAAGTTCAAGTCTTCACATACCTTTTTGTCGAGAAGTTCCACCGGTTCCTTGAGTATTTCTTCTTCTTGTATGATGAATCGCCATGAAGTACTTGAGCTCAACTACACTTTCTATCCTAGTCTGAGACTTAGCTATAGCAGATTATAAATCAAGACTTATAGTTTTGATCACTAACATTGACAAACATGCTTGAGATAGCAACGCATGCGAGTTCGACCGAGCAATGCTCTAACACATTGCATAATAGTGTAAAAAAAACCTTACTCATTCTCAATAGGTTGTACATATTCCTCGGATTTCCATCTAACAACTCTTGGGTGAAACCTTTTCCCGTCAAAATTGACTTCTTGTACTTCGGGCGTACACACCATTTAGCCTTCTTAAGTTTCTTCACTAACAAACACAAAACTACTAGTTGAGATATATAATAAGGTTTTCATTTTCCTGAAAATACCAAGTAGATGAAATAAACTCAATTTCAATACAATCTTTAGTAGAGATTGGTGTACTCAAACAATACCCAATTGCACATGTACTTTAAAGAATCTATCAAACTCAATTTCAATACAATACAAGAATTCATTCACAAACCTATATAAGAGAATGAGTACTTGCCTGTATTTAAGTTCTCCCCATGGCTAAACCCTCTTCCTTGTAGAGGGTTTAAAGTGAAGATAGAGGCAAACGACATATAAGAGAGATCTAGCAAACAAAGTAAACAAAGATATGTTTTTTTATTTCTTAATCAACATTCATTTCCTCATTATGGATGAAAGCTTCAAATGGAAAATCAATCTCAAAAAAAAAAAGTTCACAATAAAACGTAAATAGAGAATTCCTTTACTCCGGTCCTCATATGTTAAAACAAGAATTACTAGTACTGCTCTCCAACTCAATATTTCAGATCATACAACTACAGTGGATGTTTGCTAGTACAACAAATCTATGATATTTATAAACGCAACCTAATCAGATATTAGAACACCCATGGTACCCCAGTGACATGTTTCATGTAGCGTTTAATCCGTATACGTTCATTTCAAATGAAAATCATACCACTGCCAAATTACTTTCACTGATCGTGTTGTTTATTGTTACATAATGACTTATCGTCGAAAACAGAATGTGTATGCTTTCTTTACAAATAGCGGGTTCAGGAAAACATTTACTTATTACAATTTCATCAATTCCATATGATCCAGAATGATAAAACTAAGTTCGCAAATTTTTGTATACAATTTTTTTATCAGATCCATCAAACCAAAATCCAAACCTATGCCAGTGAGTCAGTGACAAAGTAACTATGACATCCAACCCTAAACTATTTCTCATTTCACTTTATTGAGACAAGAATGTACTCTTAAGGTTCAACCAAAGATTTCACACTTTCCATACTAGATCGACACTAACAACAATAGCCAAACATGGTATACCACCCAACACCACCTCCAATCACCACAAATTACACAAATAGCTCATAAGTAAGTATAAAAAGAAAAGTAAAACCAAAATGAAATCCCTGGTTGTATGGTCTAAAATCCTAACTATAAAAAGGAAAAACTCATGTTCTATCATAATTAGCAAGTACAGTAACAATTCTCTCCTTGGAATTTTCACAAACACCATCAAATATTCAACCAAAAAATATAAGTAAAAACCCATGTTCTAAATCAAATAAAACCCATATGAAATAAAAAAACCAATGATCCAAATCACATAGAACCCATATGAAAATAAATATGAATGAAGAATTATACTTGAAGATGATGATGATTCTAAAAAAAAGCTTTTAGATGATTTGAAAGCGATGAAAAGATGAGATAAGAGTGACGATGGAGATACAAATTAGTGGGTTTGTTGAGAAAGATGAAAGAGATATTAGTTGAGAATAAATCTAGGGTTTGGTTCCTTATCTTCCATCTCTGCTCTCGATGGAACAAACAAAGAAAATGAGAAACGAAATGCGATTTTTTGATATAAAGCATCGAGGTCATTTTTTTCAATTTCAACGACTCAGAGGTGGTACCCAATGACTCAGGGGCATGGTAATGCCTGACTCTATAGGGCTCAAGTCAGGGGTTAGGTCTGACTCAGATGTCGACTCAGAGGTTATAGGAAATGTAAACCAAACAGTCTGACTGCTGACTCGACGCGAGTCAGGGGTTGACTCAGACCCAGACGTCGAGTCAGCTACAAACAAACAAGTTCTAAGAGAGCTAGGGAGAAAAGTTCTGATTCTCATGCTAGTTACAGAAATCAAACCACCGTCAACACCCGTAATAATCTTATGTTCAACATTGATGAGAATATGTTAGAGGATATTAGTTCGGTCGGAGGTGTTGATCATCTTGCTGAAAATGGGTCGAAATACTAACAAAATCATGATGTCGAGAGGGAAACAAAGGTAATTGATAGCATGGAAGCATAAACTGGAAGGTTGATTGTCTCGAATCAGCATGGATCATTTTCTAATCAAACAAAGGTTTTTCTCACAGCTCAATTTTTATACCCTAGTTTTAATTTTAATTATTTGTTTATGCAAATCTGTCTTATCTCGGTCCCTATGGATTTGGGTTTCTTAGAAACTAAAAATATTCTTAATCTGAAATATCCAAGGATTTGGGAACAAATATACGAGATACCTTCTTAATGATTTGATTGATTCGAATGACCCTGATTTGGTGTTTTTGTCTGAGACCAAAAAATCAAGATAAAAAATGCTTAGATCCTCCACCCATAACCTGTGTTTTATGAATGCTTGTTATGTAAATTCTCTTGGAGCTTATGGTGGGATCTTCTTAATCTTGAAGGATGGAATACAACTTGATATTGTTGATGCCAATAGGAATTTCATAACTTGTCATGTTATAATTAATGCTAGAAGTGACGGGGCTCTCATTATTTGTATGGTGCCTTGAAAACATATGAGGTTATGAGTCAGTGGAACTTTATGTATGGTCTAGATGGGACCTTTAGTTTCCCTTGGGTAGTAATAGAAGACTTAAATTGTGTTACTAGCAAGGAAGAAAAATTAGGAGATCATGCACCATCTCGATCGATTTTGATATGGTTAATGATCACTTAGAAAATATTAACTTAAGCGACGTGCCTTTTCTAGGGAATCCGTGTATTTGGTCCAATAGAAGGTCAGATACTAGCCAATTCTGGAAAGACTAGGTAGAGCACTTGACAATGGTAGGTAGTTTAATAACTTCAAAAATAGTGTAGTTTACCGTCTGATTCCTTATGGCAGTGATCATTATCCTATCTTGTCTGTTAGCTATAGAGAGTCTAATTAATATAGGAAACCATATAGATTCAATAAGTGTTGGTTTCTTTATTTGGTTTGTGCTAATCTAATAAGAAATAGTTGAAATGTGGATATAAGTGGATCTTATGATTTTAAATTTTCTAAATCTCTTCATAACGTCAAATTTGTCTTTAGAGATTGGGATATAATTTGGTAACTTCCAGACCCAAACCAAATACATACAAGCCCAAAAGTCTTCTTTGTCATAAAATAATAATTCTAGCAACTATAGGAGCAGACTTGAAAAGCTTTAAAGTAAACCAAGTTTTTGGTATGATGTGCAACATGAGTTTTACGTGCAAAGAGCCAAGGAGAATGTTCTGAATTTTGACGATAGAAAGACTTAGTATTTGCATGATAAATTTAAATACAAGAAAAGAAGAACTAAGTTTGAATCCGTTCAACCTGACGTAGGTGTGTTGTTGACTGATAAAACTTGTATTTCTAATGAACTCAAGAGGCATTTTTCTGAGATTAGTAAGTCTATTAATCCTCCTCACCCTAGTGAATTTATTTACGACTTGTTACCTTGTATTACTGATACTGAGAATAACATATTAATTAGAACTCCCATATCTAAGGAAGTTAGGATTGTTGTTTTTCAAGTGCCAGCATGTACATCCCCCGGTCCAGATGGTTAGCCTTCTGGATTCTGCCAAAGATGTAGGATGTATTGGGAAATTACACTGTAAATGGTGCAAGATTTTTTTCCATTCTAAGCATCTTTTGAACCAAATGAACCATAATTTTGTATCTTTTATTCCTAAGAATACCTCTCCTAAAAAGGCTTCTGACTTCAGTCCGACAAGTCTTAGTAATGTAGTTTTATAAGATCATTAGTAAGCTTCTATCTAGTAGACTTAAATTGGCAATGGATAAATTTATTAACCCATTTCAAGGTGTTTTTATTTTATCTAGACAGATAACCGATAATATAGTCATTGCTCATGAGTTGTTCGATAGTATGAGGAAAACTAGAACCAAAAAAGGGTTAATGGCTATCAAACTTGATATGTCAAAATCCTTTGATATTATAGAATGTAAGTTTCTAATTGTTATCTTTAGGAAATTAGGTTTCCAAGAAGACTTGTGTAGCATGATATATGAATGTATTTCAACTGTCTCGGCTTATGTTTTACTAAATGGTGCTTCAGGTAAACAATTATTTCCTACAAGGGGTTTTAGACAGGGAAACCCCTTATGTCCCTATTTGTTTATAATTTGCATGGAATGTATTTCCATAATGCTTGCTAAGGGTGAAAATGATAGTATGATTCAGGGAATTAAGATTATAAAAACTTGTGCACCAATCAGTTACCTGTTTTCGCAGATAAGTGTTTCCTCTTTGCCAAAGCCACTGTCAAAGCTGCTAATAATTAGATAACATTATCAATAATTTTAGTAAATTCTCTCGACAATCCATTAATCTGGATAAGTTTGGACTGGCCTTTAGCCCAAATACGGATAATGGCATCAAGAACCAACTTATTGGTATTGTTAATATCAAAACTTTAGCTCTTAAAGACAAGTACCTAGGAATCCCTCTTCTTATCCAGCATAATAAAAAAATGGCCACCTAGAAGGAAAATTTGATGACAGATTAGCTGCTTGGAAAGGCAAGAATTTAAACCAACCAACTAGAACTATTATGATTCAATTTGTGCTTGATACTTTAGCCTCTCACCATCTTGATGTATTTCAAATGTCAGAGAAATTAAATGACAAGTTAGATGACATACAAAGGAATTTTTGGTGGAATTAAAGGCAAGGATAAAAAGGTTTATACCTCAAGGATTAACATTTTTTCTATAAACCTAAGAACCAAGGATGTATGAGTATCAAAATAACTGTTGTTTTAATGAAGATTTGAGAACGCAGGGGATACCAAATTCACCCAAATTTTTGGTTTTGATAGGAGTATGCATGTATCTAGTACTTTTAACAATCAAGAGATGCGGAAAAGTAAAAGCGCACACAATACAAGAATTTCGTTAACGAGGAAACCACAATAGCAGAAAAACCCGGGACCTTGTCCAGATTGAGCAACACACTGTATTAAGTCGCTACAGATGATAGGTGTCTAAAACACCTTAATATTTATCTATTGTTTATGATTTATTTGCTTATTTTTCTTGTAAATTATGTATCTTATGTTTTCTTTTGAGTATTTAGGTAGTTTGGAGTCATTTGGAACAAAAGAAGAATAAACAGGAAAAAGTGTCATTTCAAGTGCAACTGCTGTTGGAGACGATCTATTTCTCATTATTTGCTTCTATTTCTTAATTTCTGTCTAAAAAGCATGTCAGCTTTAGTGACGCAAATTTTGTCTGAAAAGCATGACAGCTTTAGTGATGAAGAGAAATTAGAGAGAAAAATTAAATCTGAGAAATAAGGAACGACCGATGTTGGTGGAAGAATTCAAGAGAAGAAAAGAGCGTTCATTTGGAGCAAGGAGGACAATATCGTCGTTGCATAGGCAAGTGCCACGGGAAGCACAATGGAGGAAAGGAGTCATCATTTTATGGCGGCTCGTATCAATTATTTGTGTGCCTAGAGTCATCAGGGTTCCCCTTATCTACTCTCCTGGGGTGGCTGTATCCACTGCCATTCCAACACAAGACCTAAAAATCAGAGAAAATTCATTTCTCTTATTAGTTTTAGTTTTCCTTCTCGGTCGGAACAATGGCGGCATCACTACAGAGAGGAGGATTTTGAGCTGCGGTGTTTGAAGAAGACGTATCTGTGACTTTGTGCAGTATAAAGAGGAGAGCTTCACGGATATGGGTTGTCTTATCTTTATTTTGGGTTTGATTGTGAACTGCATCCAGTAATGGAATTGATGAAAAATCAACAAGAATTACAGATTCGTTGGGGTTGAATTTGAATTCAGGTGAACAAGGAAGATGGATTTTCAGCCGAATCGATACTGGATATGAAGGATAGAAGGAATTTGTTGATGTTTGCTCGCTGTTGATATTTGTGACGAATTTAGGGTTTGTGGTTGTTCAAAGGGTTTCTGAATTTGAGATTTAGAATCAAGGAAGAAGAAGATGGTGACGAGAAACAATCAAATTCAGGTGGTATGTGCTGTTGAGGGTGATTACCAATGGTTTATGGAGTTGATCTGGGTTTGTGTTAGATTCTATGAATTTACAGTGAGAAAATGGGTTTCAATGATGAACAGGGTGAAGAAATGGGTTTCTGCTGTAGCTGGAGATGGAATTCTGGAACTCAAAGGTATTGAAGCTGATCTGATGTGCAGAATATGATGGTGCTGTGAGCTGGTGTTGAGCTGAACATACAAGAGTTGAGCTGCAGTTGGAGGTGGAATAGTACCGTTGGTAAATGGAGTGTAGATGCTGCATAAGCAGATGGATTATTGCAGTGGATGAATACATGGTTTGAATGTTAGTGGCTCGAGTATGAGGACCAGGAGTTGACGCAGATGAACAAGAAGGGTTAGAGCTCATTCTTGAGTTGAGACATCTGTTGCAGGTCAGAAGCTACAGTTGTGCACTGGCTAAGAGTATACACAATGGAAGATGGCAGGGATTGAAATGCAGATATGGTGTTGGCTGAGATGCTGATGCTATTGGTGCTGTGTATGAAAGTTACATGAAAGATGAAATTGAAGATTTGGAGAGGCTGTAAAGAAACTTAGTAGAAGTAATTGTGGTTGTAAGTCAAGAAGAACAAGAAGATGCTAGTGCTAGTTGCCGAGAACTTGATGGTTCCTGAGGAGAGAATATGGAACTCAGGTAAATGTGATGGTTGCAGCTGGCGAAGCAATGGAAGAAATGGTGCTGCTAAGATGGTGCTGGTTATATGCGAGATTGCAGGTGGTGGTTGAAATGGAATGACTATGATATGGGAATGGATGCAATTACAGGTTCTGGTTGAGTTTGAGCTGCTGATCTTGTTCATGAATGTTAGTTGTTGTTGCTGCAATGGATTACAGTAGGATGTTGATTTCAAGGCTGGTGCTGTTACATGCTGTACAAGGAAGATATTGGGTGTGCAGTTACAAGTGATTCTGTGCCAGTGATGATCAGTGAACAATGAAGAATTAAATGGTTTGTTTGAGTCTGAATTTGAAGGAACTGAAATGGCAGCTGTTAGTGGTGTTGAAAGGAGGTGCAAGAAGAAGCAGGCAGTGTATTGATAATTGAAGCTGCAGTATGTGGGGATAGTGAAATTGCAAAGAAGGAATTTGTGCCGCTGTAGGTAGAGCATGGTTGGTGTTAATGAGTTTACGGTGAACTGAAATACATACTAGTTGCACTGGCGTGGAAATGGAAATAAACTGAATTGCAGGGTGTTGAGATGCAGATGGAAAGGTTGTGCAGATTTGCGGCATTGCAGGGAATGGAGTTGAGTATGTATTGCCAGGGATGTGGTGGCTAAAGCAGTGGTGATGCTGCAATAGGGTGGAAATCCCAGGTGTTATGCATTTGCAGTTGTGCAGAAGTTGGAAGAAAGAATTGAGTAAGGGTTGTGCTGGTGTTGTGTTTGAAACTGTGGCTGCGAAGAATGACCGGCCATCATGTCCGGGTTTGAGTAGTGTGGCACCATGATGGTGTAACACAGGAGTAGGCCGTGGAAAAATGGCTTTGGCCTGGAAACTTAGCCTACTCAGCTGAGTTAGCTTCTGTCTCAGGTCTGACTACATGTAGCTGACATCACTGAGTTAACTCGATGATTCATCCTGACTCGTCTGAGCTTTGACATAGTTGAATGCTTATGACCGGTGACCGGATGGACTTTGCCGGTCACCTGAGCTACTTTCCGGTAACTTTCAGGCTAACTTCCGGCTTCCTTGTGGGACCTCCGGTGACAACTTTTGGGTACAATTTCTACATCGGTTCTTCCCACACATGGGCTTGGAGGACTTCTATCTAATGGACTTTTAAGAATATGACCTAGTTTTGGACACAAGAAAGCTACAAAAGGAGAGAGACTTCTACAACTTTGTGTATCACGGATTATTTTCTACTTGGAGCTTTGGAGAGAAATTCTTCTAGGGTTTGCTTTCGTTTGTTTTCATCTTCTTTATTTTATTGATTATGATTATGATGAATTCCATTATTATGAGTAACTAAATACAATTATTGGTTATGGGATAAAAGTTGATTTCTCAAGCATGTTATTTGATTCTATGAATTAGTTTTGTCTCAACTTTATTGTTTATGATTCATGGTTTATTTTATCATATGATTTGATTGTTTGGTTGGTTGAGTCCGGAATCAATCCGATTTGCTTTCATATCTTGAGCTATATTAGGGTTTTCAATACGAAAAAGTTGTTTGTCCCTGATTTTAAGTAGCATAACTGTGGATAGTGCTTGTAGTGATATATCCTACTAGTCATATATGAATCATAACCTTGGTTAAAACGAATTAGTGCTTTTACACGTTTGTTTGCTTTGATTAGCCTTATTCCATAAATCTTAAAGCTTTTAGGGAGTTAAACTTAATTGTGCTTTTACACTTTGGGTTGCTTTCTAGGAAGAATTCACATATGCATCTTTTAATGTGGTCGTGATGAAATTCGGGAATTAGCGGGATATTCTTGCGATCAAGGTATCCTAGGACTTTTAATAAATGCGAGATTAAAATATCAATTATAGTCATTGATGAAAATACATGTTTGTGAATGATACTATCCCATGACCAATATCTTCTCCTTATTGATTATTCCACTATTTGCTTTGCTTTACTTTATTTTATTTTATTTGCTAAAACAAAAATCCCCCTTGGTTATCTTAGAAACTGAAAATTACATAACAACAAAAGCCTCTCTGTGGATACAAACTCTTTCCTATCACTTACTATATTATTGTAGTTAAGTAATAAAGTGAAATTATATTTGACGGTTGACGATCAAATTTTGGCGCCACTGCCGGGGAGGCATACAGCTTGTTATTAAGTTTTTAGTTTCTTATCATTACTTCCACTTCCATATTTGCTTTTTGTTTCTTGTTTGTTTCTCACTTGTTTGCGAGAATTATTTCCAGGTACCTAATCCCTGGATTCTAAAGATTGGAACTATCCAAGGTGCGGAATAGCCACTCGAAGAGGCACAATACTCCAACCAAGTCAAGGTACAGCGGAAGAACAACAGTTAGAAGTGGAAGAAGAGTTACAACAAGAAGTTCTAGAACAAGAGGAACCGGTTGAATAAGAACCACATTTTGAAGAAGAAGAAGAAGCAATGGGTGATGCAAATCGTACACTCAAGGACTTGGCATCTCACAAGTTGGATACACAAGGGTGTATTCAAACAAACTCTACTTTCGACATCAAGTCGGGGTTGCTTAGAGAATTACCAAAGTTCCATGGCATGGTGAATGAAGACCCAAACAAGCATCTTATGGACTTCCACACCATTTTCACGGCCATGCTTCCAGCGGATATTGAAGCGGATGGTGCAATGTTGAAAGTTTTTCGATTCTCGTTGATGGATAGTGCTAAGGATTGGTTGTGTTATTTACCTCCCGGAAGTATCACAACATGGAATGGGTTGAAGAAACTCTTTTTAGAGAGGTACTTTTTTTGTATCAAAGGCTACTCAAATTCGCAAGGAGATTTGCGGGATGAAGCAAAATGTGGGAGAATCTTTATATGAATGTTGGGAACGATACAAGAGATTGGTGGCAAGATGCCCTCACCATCAATTCAGCGAAGCAATGATTATCCAACACTTCTATGAAGGACTCCAATCAAGCGATGGGAATCTTCTTGACGCTGCGGGTGGTGGTGCATTAGTGAATAAAACGGCGACACAAGCTAGAGAGTTGATTGAAAACATGGCAGCAAACTCTCAACAATTCTTGAGTCGTGGTTCAGATGTGCTTCTTAGGAGAGTAAATGAAGTGAGTGAGGTCGAGGAACTTTTTCAACAAATGGGTTACATGACAGCTATGATGCAACAAGTTGCAGCCGCGGTGATACCAAGTTCTTCTCAAGGGTATGAAGACTCCAATGAACAAGCTAACATGATCTTCCCAAATCAGCAAAGACGGTATGATCCCTACTCCAATACTTACAGTCCGGGATGGAGAGATCACCCCAATTTTATCTATGCGAACAAGAAAGGAGCGGTTCAACAACCTAATTTGAACCATCCGAATGGATTTCAACCTCAACAACAACAATTCCAGCCGCGTCAACAATTTCACCACCAACAACAACAACCTCAAAATCAAGGGTCAAGTATGGAAGAGTTGATGAAATCTTTTATGCAAAGAACGGAGAGCACGATTAAGGATTTGCAAACTCAAGTTGGTTCCATGGCTATTGAGTTGAACCAATTGAAGGAACAAATGGTGGGAAACTCCCTTATCAACCTATTAACCCAAAAGGAGATGTGAATGCTATTACATTGAGAAGTGGTACACAACTTGTGCAACCCGAAGTTACTGATTTGGGAAAGGTGGAAACACCAAAGGAACCTGTTTTGGAGGAGAAAAATGTGGAGTCTCCCCAAACTTCTGAGGTACCTATTTCTAACTCTAAAACTCCGGTTTCTACTTATGTTCCTCCTTTACCTTTCCCTCGCAGATTCGCAAAGTCCAAGATGTAGGAACTAGAAAATGAGATTTTAGACGTTCTAAGAAAGATTCATGTGAACATACCGCTCGTAGATGCTATAAAGCAAATGCCAAAGTATGCAAAGGTGTTGAAGGGCTTGTGTACCAACAAGAAAAGGCTCAAAGACAATAAAGTGCTAAGTGTGGGGGAGAATGCTACGGAAATCTTACAACAAAAACTCCCGTTGAAATGCAAGGATCCAGGTAGCTTTGACATTCCCGTCACAATTGGTAACACTACATTTAACAAAGCTATGTTGGATTTAGGTGCATCCGTTAATGTTATGCCTGCGTCCATGTATACTTCACTTGAGTTAGGTCCTCTTAAAAAGTCTGGAATTGTGTTGCAATTAGCCGATAGCTCTAATGTTTACCCAATGGGTATTGTTGAGGATGTTCTTGTGCAGGTTAATCAACTTGTATTTCCAGCTGACTTTTGCGTGTTAGAGATGAATGAAGGTTCACCGGACTCGTCTCTTCCGTTGCTCTTGGGCGTCCCTTCATGAAAACGGCGAAAACCATTATTGGCGTGGATAAGGGAACGCTAACTATGGAGTTTGATGGAGAAATAATACGTTTCAACATTTTTGAGACGATGAGATATCCTAGTGATGTCCACTCTTGTTTCTCCATTGATTTATGGATACATTGCA
The DNA here is from genome assembly GCF_003573695.1 of Papaver somniferum. Lineage (NCBI taxonomy): Eukaryota > Viridiplantae > Streptophyta > Magnoliopsida > Ranunculales > Papaveraceae > Papaver > Papaver somniferum. The sequence continues at coordinate 162,730,868 of NC_039365.1, read as the reverse complement.
CAACAAGTGTTTGAATTGAATGGTGATGCCTTGGAAACCGTTTTAACTACATCCATGGATAATGGTGTAGAGTGTGGTAATGAAGTCAAGGAAGCCCTTGGTGATCTTAATTCACTACAAGGATGCCCGGAAACTCAATATCTCTTTTATTTCTTTACCATGCAGCGATGAAAAACTTTTACCATCTATTGTTAAATCTCCAAAATTAGAATTGAAACCTCTCCCAAGTCACTTAAAGTACTTGTACTTGGGTGACAAGGAAGAGTTACCTGTGATTGTTTCTAACGAGCTTAGTGAATTACAGGAGCAAAAACTTCTAAGGGTGCTAAGGAAGTACAAGACGGCCATTGGATGGACAATCGCTGATATCAAGGGTATAAGCCCTGCCGTTTGTATGCATAAGATTCGTTTGGAGGACGATGCAAAGCCTACAAGGGAAGCGCAACGTCGTTTGAATCCTCCCATGATGGAAGTTGTGAAAAAGGAGATACTCAAGCTTTTGGAAGTGGGTGTTATATACCCCATATCCGATAGCAAGTGGGTAAGCCCGGTGCAAGTGGTACCAAAGAAATCAGGTGTGACGGTGGTGGAGAATGATAAGAATGAACTTGTCCCAACTCGTGTGCAAACCGGTTGGAGGGTTTGTATTGATTATAGAAAATTGAATGCCACCACTAGGAAAGATCATTTTCCATTACCTTTTATTGATCAAATGCTTGAACGTTTAGCTGGACACTCTTACTATTGCTTCCTTGATGGCTATTCAGGTTATAATCAGATTGTGATAGCACCGGAGGAACCAAGAAAACTACTTTCACTTGTCCTTCGGTACTTTTGCTTATAGAAGGATGCCTTTTGGCTTGTGCAATGCTCCAGCTACCTTTCAAAGGTGTATGGTAAGTATCTTTTCAGAATATGTTGAAAACATAATCGAAGTGTTCATGGACGACTTTAGTGTCTTTGGTGATTCATTTGACCTTTGCTTGAACAATTGTCACTAATCCTTGAACGATGTGTTGAAACAAACTTGTGCTGAATTGGGAGAAGTGCCATTTTATGGTAACTCATGGCATAGTTTTAGGCCATATAATATCTTCTAAAGGCTTGGAAGTTGATAAATCTAAGATTGACCTTATTCGTGCTCTAACCCCTCCCACTACGGTGAGGGAGATACGCTCTTTTTTGGACATGCAGGTTTTTATCGTAGGTTTATCAAGGACTTTTCCAAGATAGCGTCACCACTTTGTAATTTATTGCAAAAAGATGTGGTTTTTAACTTTGATGAAAAGTGTGTGGAGGCATTCAATCGCTTGAAAGAGCTTTTGATTTCAGCCCCTATCATTAAACCACCGGATTGGAGCAAGCCTTTTGAGCTCATGTGTGATGCAGTGATATGCGGTTGGTGCGTGCTTGGGACGTGTGGGGAAGATACCTCATGCTATTTATTATGCTTCTAGAACGTTAAATGAGGCCCAACAAAACTACACAACCACTGAAAAAGAGTTGTTAGCCATTGTTTTTGCTTTGGAAAAGTTTCGCTCTTATCTAATTGGTACAAAAGTTGTTGTCTTTTCTGATCATGCAGCACTTAGGTACTTGCTAATGAAGAAAGAGCGAAACCGAGGCTCATACGATGGATTTTACTCTTGCAAGAGTTTGATCTTGAAATCAAAGACAAGAAAGGAATTGAGAACACCGTTGCGGATCACTTGAGCCGTCTTGCTGTGGACAAGGAAGTTATCCCATTGCGTGAAAGCTTCCCGGATGAGCAACTATTTCAATTGCCTTTGGAGAACCATGGTATGCCGATATTGTTAATTACTTGGTGTCTAAACAAATCCAAAGAACTTGTCTCGTGCTGAGAGGGACAAACTTAAGAAGTTGGGAAACCAATACATATGGGATGATCCATACTTGTGGAAACATTGCAGCGACCAAGTAATAAGAAGGTGCGTTCCCGAATGTGAATTTAATTCTATATTGTCTTTTTGTCACTCTTATGCTTGCGAGGACATTTTGGGAGTAAGAGAACCGCTCACAAGGTGCTTGAAAGCGGTTTCTATTGGCCAACCTTGTTTAAGGATGCATATATATTTTGTACAACTTGTGATAGGTGCCAAAGAACAGGCAATCTAGGTGCTCGAAATCAAATGCCACAAACTTTTATTCAATTTATTGAAGTTTTCGATGTATGGGGTATTGATTTTATGGGTCCTTTTGTCAACTCCCATGGGAATTTTTATATCTTACTTGTGTTGATTATGTCTCTAAATGGGTGGAAGCTAAGGCCACCCCAACTAATGATTCTAAAGTGGTTTCAGATTTTGTGCAAGCTAATATTTTTGCAAGGTTTGGAATTCCAAGAGCCATAATTAGCGATGGGGGTTCTCACTTCAAAAACAGGTTCTTACAAAACTTGTTGAAGAAGTACAATGTGTCGCACAAGATTGCAACACCTTATCATCCCCAAAAAATGGACAAGCCGAGGTTTCCAACCGAGAGGTGAAATCCATACTTGAGAAGACGGTGAATCCAACAAGGAAGGATTGGAGCATGCGACTTAATGATGCTTTGTGGGCTTATAGAACCGCATACAAGACACCTATTGGGATGTCTCCTTTTAGGCTTGTGTATGGTAAACCTTGTCACTTACCCGTGGAGATTGAGCATAAGGCGTTTTGGGCTATTAAGCAATGCAATATGGAGATGGATGGTGCTGGAAAGCAAAGGAAGTTACAACTCCAAGAGCTAGAGGAGCTTCGCAATGATGCATTTGAAAGCTCACGCATTTACAAGGAGAAAACGAAGGCATTTCATGATACTATGATTTCTAGAAAACAATTTTGTGTTGGGCAGAAAGTGCTTTTGTTTAATTCTCGCTTGCAATTATTTCCGGGTAAATTAAGGTCACGTTGGATTGGACCTTTCATTGTTACTAATGTGTTTTCTCATGGTGCAGTCGAAATTCGTAGCATAGCTACAGGCAAGGAATTTAAAGTTTGGGCACCGGTTGAAACCATACTATGAGAACTTCTGTCCGAAGTGGAGGAAGGAGTTAATTTTTTGGATGCAATCCCTCTGTAGGAGTCATAGAAAGCAAGGAGATAGTCGGGCTGACGACTTTAAACCAAGCGCTAAGTGGGAGGCAACCCATCGGTTTTGTATCTTTACCTTTATCTTTTTATTTTTTAAGTATTTTTATCTTTGTTTTTACATATTTGCGTAATTTCCCACCTTGAACTTCACTTTGGATGAGTTAATTTACATTGAGGACAATGTAAAGTTTATGTGTGGGGGAGCATTTATATGTTTTTAGAGTTTGATGCTTTTTAGTAAAAAAAAATAAAAAATAAATAGAAAACTGAAAAATGAAAAATGAAAAATGAAAAAAAAAACATAAATGATACTCCAAAACATAGAAATATGTGCCTTTAGGATGACACTACCAATCTATGTGGATGAAACCGTTTTGGTTGCAGGAGCTGAGGAACCCATTAACTACAAGGGACAAAATTATTCAAGTGTTAGAAATAATATGAAAGTTGTTACCATAGCTCGGAATATCACCATATCACTTTCTGTTTTTACTTTTGCAACCTTTATGTTATATCTATGTGATTTGGTGGGTCACTAACATCGACTTGTTATTGCTGTTAGGATGAAATAGTGTGATTGAGTTACTACAAAAAGAGAAAAAAAAAACAAAAAAGACCGACCAATTGACCAAACAGAATAAATTTGACACTTGGATAAAGCAATATGTGTGTGTTCTCCCTGTATCCGTCTCCTAAGAAAGCGTGGAGTGCAGGATCCAAGGGAACTATCATGTAATCTGCTGACAAGAAACATGCGTTTGGATCCACAAGATCCAATCATGATGTCAAAAAAAATTGTTATGGTGCAATAAAATCGACTCCTGGTTCTCTTGTATATGCCAGTGAGTCGATCTAGATTTAAGTTTATTGACTGCTGATTCCCTTGTATATGCCAGTGTGTTGATATTAGAATTCAGACCAGTAGATCAATCTAATAGGATTCATAGGTTCATCATTGGCAGCGACCTTCAGACAGATATGGGAAACATCGGTCACTTTAGTAAACATCGCAACCATCTATATCTATTTCCATCTTCTTTATCTATTCATTTGTGATTGTGGTTTGTTAGTTTCCGATATTGTGGCTTGTTTGACTTTCTTAACAGAGCTTAATTTATATATATTAATTTGGATTCATAACAAGGTACCTCCTGTTGCAACCATTTTGGATTCATTCATGGATTTGTCACAGGTAGACGGAGTTTGAAAAATAGGTTTTGTAGGCAAACCTCTTGTAAACCTTCACGAGACTATAACTCGTCCACTAGGGACACCTAGGGTTTCAAAGGCCTGTTATTCATGCTAAGAGTAACCGTATTCTCGGCGACATGGAGCTGTTTGTATATTTTCGAATTGTTTTGTTTGATTTGCTCGAGGACTAGCAATGTCTAAGTGTGGGGGAATTTGATAGGTGTCTAAAACACCTTAATATTTATCTATTGTTTATGCTTTGTTTGCTTAGTTTTCTTGTAAATTATGTATCTTATGTTTGCTTTTGAGTATTTAAGTACTTTGGAGTCATTTGGTACAAAAGAAGAAGAAACATGAAAAAAGTGTCATTTCAAATGCAACTGTTGTTGGAGACGAACTATTTCTCATTATTTGCTTTTATTTCTTAATTTCTGTCTGAAAAGCATGTCAGCTTTAGTGATGCAAATTTTGTCTGAAAAACATGACAGCTTTAGTGATTAAGAGAAATTAGAGAGAAAAAGTAAATCTGAGAAGTAAGGAACGACCGTTGTTGGTGGAAGAATTCAAGAGAAGAAAAGAGCGTTCATTTGGACCAAGGAGGACAATATCGTTGTTGCATAGGCAAGTACCACGGGAAGCACAATGGAGGAAAGGAGTCATCATTCTATGGCGGCTCGTATCAATTATTTGGGTGCCTAGAGTCATCTGGGTTCCCCTTATCTACTCTCCAGGGGTGGCTGTATCCATTGCCATTCCAACACAAGACCTAAAAATCGGAGAAAATTCATTTCTCTCATTAGTTTTAGAACTTGTTTGTTTGCAGCTGACTCGGCGTCTGAATCTGAGTCAACCCCTGACTCGGACCGAGTCAGCAGTCAGACCGTTTGTTTTCCATTTTGAATCAGATCTGACTCGACCTCTGACTCAGACATAACCCCTGACTCGGACTCATTTGAGTCAGGTAACAAAATACCCCTGACTCATGGGACCAAACCATTGACTCACTTATTTCTGAGTCAGATGAGTCAGATCTGACTCAAAACAAACATATCGACTCAGATCCAGATGAGTCAGGTGATTTCACTCAGATCCAGATAATTCAGATCCAGACGACTCAGATGAGTCAGGAGTAAACAAACATGGTGTCTTTAGTTTATGATTTCATGAGTTTCCTAAGTTCAATGATGGTTGGTGTTTATAATTCAATGTATGAAATGACTATGTATTGCCAAAGTTATGTCTCTTAGAAACTTATGGGTATATGCTTTGAATGTTTTTTCCTAAGAGCTGAAGATTGTCACTATAATTCTGCCTGAAATTGTTGCAGGGGAATGATTTCCAAATGAACAGGGAAACTGAAGAATTAAAACCTGATTAAAAAGTAAATAAATAGTGGTTTTGACCGGTCCAAAACCTGATTTTGACTTGATTTGACCAGGTCCAAACCACTATTTTTTAATGTTGCAAAAAAATCGCAAAGATGATCTGTTGCGAAATTCCAGTTTCGCAACTGTTTATAGTTGTTACGACCATCTTATTTCGCAACTAAACTGTTGCAACCGAAAATTAGCAACTGCTTCACAACCGTTGCGAAAAATTGCAACATCAACTTTCACAGATTCAAACTGTTGCAACCCCTCTTTGCAACTGAAGAAGCCTGTTACTAAACACTAAAAATGGTATAGTGGAATACGAGGTTCGCACAAAATATCATGAAAACCATGTTTTATGATGCCAATATTGCTCAAGCATATCTGTTACAACCTTTTATGGTTTGAATAGTTTTTATATTTGCTTTCATGGGATCCAATCATGTCTGGAACATAATTTTATTTAAAAGTGTAGACAGTAAAAAGTTTATCTTTATTTGTTAAGCCTTGCTCCAATAAATTAAACTACTTTAACACTGGCCATGTAACCGACTATGTGTATTTTGACGCTCTATATAGTTCAGTCATTAATGTGCTCTTCACACCTTTAGTTCAGTCAATTTTTCCTAGGTGCTATCACATCACTAGTAGTGAGTCCAAAATGTAATGACTCTATGCGGGTATCATCCTATTTTATAAAGGTTTACCTGCCTACCTGACTTCTAAGCAAGAGACGAGAACATGGTCCATGAAAACTTCTATCTAACAATCTAAAATATATTTTATGCTCTTAGATTTTCTAGATAATCGAAGTGGTTGACATCTATACTTAATGGTTTCCATGTGAAAATTTTATTCTTCTCCACGGATAGACATCTAACACTTAGTACTACAACTTGATAATAATAAAAGAATATCAAAAAGTTTGTATGTACTGAAAAAGGTTCATGAACGGATTGGCTTACGTCTACCCGTGATGTATTGGTTCACGAAGTCCTTCATAAGATGTTTTGGAAAGATCAATTTTCCTATTTACATGGAATTCATTTATTGATGATTCTCCTATATATATGTGTATGTGTGTCCTAACTCCTTGGAAAGAGGATTTTATTTTCTTCTTGTTTTTTGGAGAAAAAAATATAAAATGATAAGTCTCAACTTCGTTTATAAGATTAAGTACATTTTGTTATGAAAGCATATTAAGTAAAACTACTGGTTTCATAGACCACGTAAAAATTATTGCATATCACCATGTTTTCAGTGTTGATAACAATGTATTCAAGCAATTCTTCGGGTTCAGTTAATTTATTTTCTCAATTGATAAGAAATTCTGAATTCCCAAAGAAAGCTACCCCTACAAGCTGCAACAAATTCAGACCTCCCCGTGATCAAAACATATTGGTCAACTGTCGAGTTCAACATCCTCAAACTCCTAATTGAACTTTGAAAAAGTCAGCATGATATATCTTCAGTAGAATTGTTGCTACTGCAGTAATCATAAAAGATAAGAGTTTCCCAAACCTAAAAATCTTATTCTTCAATTTTCCATTCTTCTGATTCTTGAATATTTTTCCAAAAATTTAGTAGTTATCATAGCAACTAAGAAAAACTAAAAATCATTAACATGTTTTTGAGATACGTAAGTCTGTGTTTATCATACAGGTATGCATACTAAATTCCCGGACTTGGAATACACTTGCAACAGTTAGCATACAAGTACGCATACTATGCAATATTCAATCAATGGTTAATTGTTCTAAACTCCCATTTTAATCATTGAAATATTCTTAGAAGATGAGAATAGTTGCATCACACAAACTATTAGCTTCAAAGAAATTTTCAAGTGATCAATACGAACATTCCGAGTCTACATCAAATGATTGTCTCACACAAATCATATACGATGTTACCAGGCGATTTTCACATGATTATTTTTTGATTTTCGTCAAGAATAAAAGATGAACTTGGTTAAAGCGAAAGCTTACACATATTCGAGAAATATGTAAGCGACTTAAGCTCAGCTCGAATATCAAATATGTACAATTTAAAGTCTATAGATATACGACTTTTGTCTCAATAGGAGAAAGAATGGAAATAGACTTCTGAGTGATAGATGAGTTCAAGTCTCCACATACCTTTTGTTGATGAAGTTCCACAAGCTCCCCTTAGTAGTTATTCTTCTTCAATCGATGAACGCCGTGAAGTCTAACGCTCAACTACACATTGAAAAAGTGGGGATCTAACAACCACACCCAATATTTCATTTAGGCAATCTCTATGGACTAACTTCAATATATTTCCAATCAACTAGACACTCAGACTCAATCAAGGAAAATACATCCAAAAAAATTATATCTTTGTTTCTCAATGTAATCATCAAATCAAACAGATAGATATCCGTGAGCCTGATTATTATGAGAAACAACTTGAATGATACCAAAGACCAATGTTCAAGTATCAATCAATTTATTTCAACAACCAGAGGTTGGATTATCTAATTGATTGAACTACACATAACCTGTGATATTTTAATTATATAGAAAATATAATGTGAAAGAGAAATAACACACGTACCAGAAGTTTTTTTAACGAGGAAACCGCAAATGCAGAAAAACCCTGGGACCTAGTCCAGATTTGAACACCATACTGTATTAAGCCGCTACAGACTCTAGCCTACTACAAGTTAACTTCAGACTGGAATGTAGTTATGCCCTAACCAATCTCACACTGATTAAGGTACAGTCTGTTACAGCATAGCTCGATTAAACCCACCAAGCATTGGTATGTCAAGTGTGGTTTTCATATTTTATTGAATCAAAACTCATTTAAAGAGCCGCTTGATTATTTACTAGAGTCAACTTTGTATAGGTTAGCTAAAAAGTTACTAGGATATGAGACTTACAAGTATTACTCGAAGACTTGAAGAATATGAAGAATTAAAGAGCTACAACGACGATATCATCCTTCCTCTTGAGGTTAGTAATATTTGACTTGAACTGTTTCTAACGTATCTTTCAATTCGTGCATATTGAAAACATAACTGCGAAGCTGTGAAGGATTATACCCTAGTTAGACATAGTATTAAGGAATTACAATACGAAGTATAACGTCTATCTTTTGAATTTCGTATATAAGACATCGACGTAACCGTATGAATGCTATTGTGATTATGTGTATGGGTTTGGGTGAATATTTCGTCCTAGGAAACAATGTTTCACATTCGTTTAAAGAAAGTACAATTCATAAACTAAAAAACGCTAAATATACCCAAGCCCACAAACATAGTGAGCCTAGAAAATTCATACAACCTACAAACAAAATCACCGACGCTACTGACTCTTGTGCTTAAAAAAAGGGAAAATCTTAATAAACACCCTAATTTATATGACATGTTACCTCCTAGCTCACCTGCTCTAATCTGTTTCTTTATTTCCTATTATATTTCTTAATTTTATTTTTAAATTGAAAAACCAAACTTGCAGACACATCAAGCAACATTGCTCCCGGAAACCAGACAGGGGACAGAATCGCGACGATGACATCAACCATAGTTCTACATCTGCTTAATCGTTCAATTATAAGTTACAGTAGAATTCCAACAAAAATAACATTTATTTGAAACAGTCAAACAATATCATAGAATTTGTATCACCGCATAAAGAAATCACAAGATTTCACTACTAAACAGGAACCTACAGAGATACCTGATTCCCGACCGGAGACGACGATAACAAAATCATTCTAATGAACGATAACATTTCTAACACTCAATTCCAATGAAATTACAGTGGAATTCCGATTACAAATCCTGCTAAGATAAGATAAGATAGCAATTCAACATCACGGATTTAACGGTTAAAATCACAAGATAAAACATCTCAAGAAATAAGAAACGAATCAACATACGAAACATGCAAGACCAAGGAATCAGCGGACGACCAATTACCCAATATCAACTGAAACATATAAATATTGAGAGAAGATGAAAACAAATCCATGGAAAAAAGACCTAGCTATAAATAAAACGTTCTTTTTTATTTAGATTAAAAAAGAGCATGAATCCTACTAACCTTTATCAAAGTTTTGATAGATAACCCCCATCATCAGATCTTAGAAACCCACCATCTTCATCACCTATACACTAATATTAACTATGTTTAGGGGCACGGGGTTATATGCCAGCCCCGGGAAAGGCTGACAACTCAGATGTCGTATTCCTTTTTTCTCTCTCTTCTGCATTTAGTTTACTATTTGATCGGCATATTCAATACTATAATTATTTTATTTTTTATAATATATGTTTTAGTTACCAGCATTTTAAACATATCCTAGGTAGAGCTGGCAAACAAGCCAAAATCCGCGGGTTAATTCGTGCCCGGCCCGTGAAAACCCGTGCCCGGCCCGTGAAAACCCGTACCCGGCTCGACTGGTTTCAAAACAAGCCGGATTCGGGTTGGAGAAATGTCGGCTTGTGAGTAAACGGGTTAATCCGTCTCGGCCCGTGAACCCGCGGAAACCCGCAACGGGTTTGTGCAAAACCTTATACCGAGTAAGGTCACGCCAAGCGAAAAAGATGGTGTATGCTGCCATTCTAATATTTCAATCAACTCCTATTGCTAATCCTCCTCTAATCATTCTAATTGCTCAATCTAACCACAAACTAAACAAAAAGAAAAGAACAATTTACTTGGAAGAAACCAAAGGTCTTGGGTTCTAAGTAATTGGTTAAGGGACACCTGTTAGCATCCACAATCTTGGGTTTTCAGCTTCATTTTCTAATGGGTAACAAATAATGATCTGACCCATTAGGTTGATTATCTTCAGGACCAGACGTAGCAATTAACTGTTGTGGTGACATCACAGCATAATCATTAAATGCCAGTGAGGAAGATTTTAATTTCAAATTTGGAATAGTCAGTTGAGGCGATACCGGCGTGACTGAGGAAGAAACCTTCAAGTTACCTTTCTGAAATGCATTATTCTCAACATTAACGATAGATGAACGAAGCCTACGATGTGGTTTATGACGATGATCCTGATGATCATTTGATAAGCTAACCAGATAATTTTCAATAGATAGCCACGAGCCCAAAAAATTAGCAGCTGCAGGGATTTTACTAATATGACAGAGGACTTTAATCTTATAACTGTTAACTTTGAGAAAATTAATCGATGATTCATGGATAATTGGATATCAATAAAATTCCAATGGTGAAAAGGCAGGCCCCTAATACCAATCCAGTGAAAATCATCTGATGCAGAAACTTTCACGGTCCCCATTAGAGTTGTACCATCTGAGCTTGGCACCCATGTGAGGACCGATTTGTAGTCGACATTAATTATTACTAGTAGAACAATCTAGTGTTTGTTTTTAGCTAAATAATGGCTCCAAAATTTGATCTCATTTAGGATATGTTCTTAAGGTATAAAACGGACGGGTTAACCCGTGAACCCGCGGGTTGAACCCGTTACGGGCACGGGTTGAAGAAATGATAACCCGTGGAGAAATTCAACCTGCGGGTTTCAACCCGAACCCGTAACGGGCGAGTCCCGGCTCGCCCGTTTGCCAGCTCTAATCCTATGGAATATATTACTAGTTAATGTATTGAGAGTTTTCGGAAATAATAGTTAATATTTATTGAGAATAGGAAAACCGAATTTAAGTACTTTATTGCATATCTTGAGAATATTTTCGGCTTTGAAATTTTCTTGTTGTCCAAACAACCTTTGTCTATAAATACTTGAGTTTGCATTTCTTGTAAACTATCCTAAGAGCCAGGCAAACTTCATTTCTCGTTGTTTCTGGTGGATCCGTCTATTTGGAAAGGAAAGTATCCTAATTAGGTGAAATCTCTTATGATCGCTCATTAAAAGACTTATGTAGGATCAAGAAGCCCTACGAGTACCATTGGTGGGAAACTAGATAATTGCGGTGTTAGTAGTTTTCGATTATTGATTTGATTGACTAACGTTGTTGAAACTTTGATTGCACCAAGTTTGTTTATTCTTGATAATCTTCTCTCCTGATATAAGATTCACTCAGACTAGATCAAAGTATCGACGAGATCTTTAGAACCATCTTCGGATCTAAAGACATCTTGAGATAATCCATTGTTAACAGACTCTGTGTGTGATTAATCACAAGAGGATTCAAGTGTTGTTGTGCAGGTATTTGAAGGAAATACAAGATTTGAAGACGAAGAATATTTCTTATTACTTTTCGTATCTTGTGGATTTAGTGCACAAACCTTGATTGGATGTGATCCGACTAGAATCAGTTTATATTTGATAGACTTGATTGATTAGTATTGCGTAAGATCGGAAACTCTCTATAGTTTCTCTTTGAGATCTATATCGATTGAGTGCAAATCTAAACTTAATTATTTCGGTAGTCAGAGGATAGATTGATCTAACCAGACAATGGAGCTTATTATATTAAACATAAGAGCCTTTTTCAATAACTCGTCAAATATCTTTTAGCAAGACTGATTAGAGTGGTTACCAGACAGATTCTTCCTTTGCTGTTTGGAATACGATCCAAAGGATTTGCTATTCACGTGCGTGACTCTACAAGTCGAAGGCGCATGGATACTGAGGGAACTAAGTATCTAGGGGTAGTCTGCTTGGTCTCAACTATACGAAGTTGGTATTAGATTTTTTTATAGGGGATTAATTCTGAGAGTATTCAAAACTGGAATAGGTCCCGGGGGTTTTCTCCATTTACAATTTCCTCGTTAACAAAATCTTGTGGTGCCATTAATTTTATTATTCCGCATGTTTGTACAAGGCTATGGACTCATTTTCAAGCCTCTAACTGACCTTCTGAAGAAAAACCACTTCTCATGGTCACCTACAACTGTGTCGGCTTTTGAAAAGCTCAAAAAAGCAGTTACTACAACCCCAGTTCTTCTGCTACCGTACTTTACTAAGGAATTTGAAGTCGAAACTAATGCGAGTGATGACGGAGTCGGGGAAGTCTTGGCGCAAGCAGCTAGACCTATTGCCTACTTTATCAAGGGTATGAGATTGCAATTTAAGTCTTTGTCCACATACGAGAAAGGATTACTAGGGATCGTGATGGTAGTCACTAAGTGGCGTTCTTATTTTCTTGGTAACCAGGCGTTGGGCCAAAGGTTACCATATGTTGGTTGGTGACCTTGGACGGCTAAGATTTGCATCTAAGATGGAAGGTTGGCCGTTGATTGTCGCACGCCTTCGTTTTGGAAGCCGTAAAGGGAAGTCCGGCATGGTATGGTTTAGGCGCGGCAAGGTGGATGGCATGGCATTCCATTGGCACATGTGGCATGGTCGGCATGCCTTGGCGCGATTTAGGCGTGGCCAAAACTAGGTTTTGGCGTTGGGCCAAAGGTTACCATGCGTTGGCTGGCGACCTTGGACGGCTAATATTTGCATCTAAGATGGAAGGGTGGCCATTGATTGTCGCACGCCTTCATTTTGGCAGCCATGAGGGGAAAGCCCGCATGGTATGGTTTAGGCGCGGCAAGGTGGCTGGCACGGCATGCCATTGGCACATATGTCATGGTCGGCATGCCTTGGCGCGGTTTAGGCGTGGCCAAAACTAGGGTTTTGGCATTGCGCCAAAGGTTACCATGCGTTGGCTGGCGACCTTGGACGGCTAAGATTTGCATCTAAGATGGAAGGGTGGCCGTTGATTGTCGCATGCCTTCGTTTTGTCAGCCATAAAGGGAAGTCCGGCATGGTATGGTTTAGGCACGGCAAGGTGGCTGGCACGGCATGCCATTTGCATATGTGGCATGGTCGGCATGCCTTGGCGCGGTTTAGGCGTGGCCAAAACTAGGGTTTTGGAGTTGGGCCAAAGGTTACCATGCGTTGGCTGGCGACCTTGGATGGCTAAGATCTGCATCTCAGATGGAAGGGTGGTCGTGATTGTTGAAACCCATCGTTTTGGCAGCCAGTGGCATGTAGCGGGGCCGGCATGGTTTTGGTATGGAATCGTGGCTGACATGGTTTGCCATTGGCACGGTGGTGAGGCTGACATGGTTTACTATTGGCACGGTGGTGCGGCTGTCATGGTTGGCATTCCTTGGCGCGGAGATGTGGCTGGCACGGCTGGCATGGTTTGCACGCTTTAGCGCGGATACGTGGCTTGCATGGTTTGCCATTGGCACGGTGGTACGGCCGGCATGGTTGGCATGACTTGGCACGAAGATGTGGCTGGCACGGCGGCGCGGCTGGCATGGTTGGCATGCTTTGGCGCGGAGACGTGGCTGGCATGGTTTGCCATTGGCATGGTGGTGCGGCTGGCATGGGTTGCGTGCCTTGGCCCGGAGATGTGGCTGGCACGGCATGCCATTGGCACATGCGGCTGGCATGGTTGGCATGCCTTGGCGCGGAGACGAAGGCTGGCATGGTTTGCCATTGGCACGGTGGTGTGGCTGGCATGGTTGGCATGCCTTGGCGCGGAGACGTGGCTGGCATGGTTTGCCATTGGCACGGTGGTGTAAGAATTTAGGGTTTGGTGTACGAAGGTGATGTCGGTCAATACTAAGGGTTCTACCGTGGAACATGACACATATATATGTAAAGAAAGAGGTACCCTGGTAATTCTTACGTAGGCGTGTTGAATGATTCAATAAATGCACTAGTGGTCCTAGTAACGTCATGTCAGATGTAAGTTTTTATGATTTTAACCCTAAGCTAAAAACCACCATCAACATCAGCAGAGTTTCTCATGATGTAGCCTGCATCATTAGCCAAAAATACATCGTCGAAAACATCATCAATATTGCACTTGATCAAACCATGAAGAGGGGGCATCCGTGTAGCAGCACCAATGACATTAATAAAAGGGGAATGTGATGTAGTAAGGCTCTTAAAAACAATCATAAACCTGACTATGACTATATCAGTTGTGGGATTTTCCTTTTTCTTACTGAAAACCAGGTTATTTCTACTATTTCATATGGACCACATTACAACAACAAACAATTAATTTGAATCATCAGATGGGGAGGTAGTGGCATTAGCAAGACAACAATCAAGACAATCAAGCAAAGAAGAATTATGGAAGTTATGAATAGGCAAGCAGAAAGAGGAGGCAAGCCAAACCGAAGCAGCAAAAGTACATAAGACCAAAGCATGCACAGCAGATTCATTGCAAGACAATCATCTGGGAATATTATGGTATCATTAGGCATTCTAGTCTGCAGAATGGTCCTAGTAGGTAAAGCATTAGTGGCAGATTTTCAGATGAAGATTTGAATATGATGTGAGACTCTAAGTTTCCAAATGCACTTCCAAAGAGTGTTGCTTGGGGAAGGTTTAAGACCTTTGGGACCCAAGTAGACAGATTTAGAATTAAATCTAGCATTCTTTGAAATCTTCCAAGCCCTCCTATTAGGCATTTGCTGGCCTAAGGGAATAGTAACAATCTTATATACATAAATATTGTCAAAATGGGTGTTCAACCTAGAAAGATTATAGAATATAGTATCAGAATCAATGAAATATGACACTTTCAAGCCAGGAGATGGAAAAACAAGTGGACTGGGTTTACCAGAGACTAAATTAGGAATCCAGTTATCACACCAAGGGTCAACAAACTAGCCATCACCCATAATCTGAGATATGAAAAATTTGATGAGCTCCTTAATGGTATGAAGACATCTTCAAGTCTAAGGGAAAGTAGAAGCGCACTTAGCATTAAAAAAAATAAGAACTGTGCATATGACAGAGTTAGGACTTTCAACAAGTTTTTGTGCGTGTCTAGCTAACATAACTATATTGTTTGATTCAGCCTTTATAACACCTAACCCACATTTACTTTAGGGGAGCAAAGGGTATCCCAACCAAGTAAATGAAGTTTCATATCATTAAGGTCAAGGGTTTCCCCCCACCAAAATTTACAAAGATGAGCGTCAATTTTCCTGTAAATGCTTTGCGAATAAGAAAGGCAGTTTCATAGATAGGTATAGTTTGACCAACATGTTTAACTAGAAAGGTTCTAGCAGCCTGAGACAGAAGTGTGTCGAACCATAAGGTAATTCTAGCATCTATAGACTGCAAAATACTCAGTCTGAATTTTAGACTTTTGAAAACTGATTGGGGTGCCCAAATATTTCTCACCTAGCTCAAGGGAGCTTATATTAAGGATAACAGAAAGTTGTTGGTTTAGCTAAGGGGACATATCCTTACTAAAGAGAATCCAGGACTTATCAAAATTAATTTCCAACCAGGGGAGGAGCAGTATTTATGAAGACAATCCCTAATAGTAGAAAAATTTTGAACAGTTGCTTTAGAGAACATTAAACAATCATCATCAAACAACAAGTAAGTAATAGAATGAGCATTTCTGCAAATCTTTATACCTTGAAATAAATCAATCCTAATGAGTTTATCAATATAAGCAGACAAATATTAAGAACACATGATGTAAAGATAAGGGGACAGAGGGTCACCCTGTCTGAATCCCATTTCAGGTTTAATCATGTCAGTTGGGCCTCCATTAAGCAGGGAAGAATAAGACACTGCTGAACATTTGATGATCAAAGATATCCAATGTCCACATAGAACCATCTTCGTGAGAACTTTCTCAAGGAAACTTCATTCAAGCTTATCATAAGCTTTGGACATATCAAGTTCGATGTCTCCTAGACCTTCCTTCTCATGATAATGGTTAAATGTAAAAAACATTTCATTAGCTAGAAGGATATTGTCATCAACACTTCTCTTAGACACAAAAGCGCTTTGAGAAATCATCCCATTTATTAAGGGTTTTAATTAGCAAGAGTTTTGGATAGGATTTTATAAGCAAAGTTACACAAACCAACGGGTCTATATTGGGAAACCAACTCATCCATAAGGCTTTTGGGGATACGAGAGATGTTGGTATGGTTAAAAAAAATTAGCCACATGGGCATTTCTAAATCATGTTTGCACCATCTCAGTAACAGAATCACCTACAACATCCCAGTATTTTTGATTAAAGAAAGGCATGTGAAACCATCTGGTCCTGAGCTTTTTTCTCCCCCATTTGAAAAGCAGCATGCTTAATCTCTTCAGAAGATAAAGGAATATTTAAAAGATTGTTATCATCCAGAGAGAATTTTTGGGGAAGGTCAGCTAAAACTTCTTCTTGAAAAGATTGGGGACTAGAGGAGTAAAGATTCTTGAAATAGTCAACAAAGGAGGTACCAACGTTACTTCTGTGAATAAAGATATCTCAAGAGTTGTTCTTTATCGCATTTCTTTTTATTTTTTAAAGAGTAACCCTATGGAAATAAGGAGTATTCTCATCTACTTCCAAGAGCCGGACCTCTCTGGACTTATTTTTCCAGTAGAGCTCTTTTAAAGAGTACAAATAGTTAAGTCTAGCTCCAAGTCTAAAGACATTCAAGGTATCAGAAGGATCAGAAATCTGGATTTCTTTGAGATCATCTCTAGTGGTAGATATATTGAATATTACCAAAAAATATTTCGTTTCATTCTCTTAGGTCTTTCTTGGTGTTAAGCAATTTTGCTTTAAGCTTATAAGCAGGTGAACCAACCACATGAGTAGACTGTGAGTTAGATATAATGTCTCTACAAGTAGGATCAGTAATTCACGTGGTCGTAAAGTGAAAATGCTTAGGCATACAATTGCCATCATAGTTAAAGCCTATATGCATGAGAAAGTGATCAGACAAATATTGGGAAATAGAACCTCAGCGTCATGATTTATTAGGCACCTATCAAGCCTTTCAAGAATCAAATCAGAACTATTCTTCTTGTTATACCAAGTAAATCTAGAGCCAGAGAAGTTAGGATCATGCAAATAAAAAACATAACAAAAATTCTTAAGATTCAGGAAGTCATTTTCTTCAAGTTCTAGGCCACCATTTTATCTTCAGGACCTAACAGAGAGTTAAAATCTCATATAAAGAAAGCAGATCCAATGTTAGGTGAAAAGACGATGGTACTCAAATACACCACAATCTTTTAATTTTATCCACCTATAATTCCTCTACCAAATGTGATCGTCTATGGACTGAGTCGATACAATGCAACAAATCGATCGGTTCACACTTCATGTGATCGTCTATGGATATGAGATCGAGACAATATAACAACAAGTGATTGACTACGAATACAATATCGAGACGATACAACAACAAAGTGTGTACTTGATAATAGGTTCAGAAATAATTAAAACTCTATAGGACCAATATCAAGTGTTACAGATTAACATATAAGTGCAATTTACTTTATTTATAATAAAATAAGAAATGAACAAAATCATGGAGGGGAAAATGAAAGGAATCATCATATGCGAATTCAAGATAGAGATGAGGAAGAGAATCGCAGAAGAAGACGAGATGAGGATAATGAAGAAGAAATGCAAAATTTTGCGAGAGAAGATAGACATGAACTCAGAAGAAGAGAGGCGAAGTCTATATTTAGGAGATATGCACATTAAGTTGTGAGAGTTATATTAGGAA
Organism: Papaver somniferum; assembly: GCF_003573695.1. NCBI lineage: Eukaryota > Viridiplantae > Streptophyta > Magnoliopsida > Ranunculales > Papaveraceae > Papaver > Papaver somniferum. Next base: position 162,712,754 of record NC_039365.1, on the reverse strand, counting down.
AGTGTCTATGTTTAGAGTTTGATCTTAGTTAGGAAAGTGCCTTGAGTGGTCGTCAAGTTTGTGAACAATATAAATAGGATGTTGAGCCATGAAAGTTAATATACCAAGATTATTACCAATGTAGCCTTTTATGCTTCCGCGTTTTTGCTCTCCACAATTTACACAACAAACACAATCTAGTTAGCTGAGAATAATCCTGTCTTGGAATCTGAAGAACACACATAACCTAGTGTAGCTGGACTTGAAGAATTGCCTCAACACACAAATGTTGGTGTAGCTGGACTTGAAGAATTGTCTCAACATACATATGCTGGTGTATCTGGACTTGAAGAATTGTCTCAACACACAAATGCTGGTGTAGATGAACAAGTAAATGAGATACCTGTCTTTGGGGAACATTTCAATCATGACTTTTGGGTTCAAGATGCAACACAGGCAGAAGTGGTGGAAGATTTGTTTGCAATTTCCCAAGAGTACAAGAAAAGTGATGAGTATCTCCTGCACTTAAAGAATGTAGAAGAAGATGAATGTAATCCTGATGATGACCTGAACAATATAAGAGGGTATGAAAGTGAAGAGAAAGACATCAAGAGTTACAATATGTTTCTACAAAAAGCTGAGAATGGGCATCTTTCAGATGGTACTGCAAGTGAGAGAAGTGATGATAAGGATGCTGCAAGTGATGGTGATGATGCTAAAAGTGACAGTGGTGATCAAAACTTTGGTGAGGTGGAGGTTGAGAATGACAAGGAAGGTAATTCATTGATTTTGTCTTTTTTTTAAGACTTTGTTGGGTTTGATTTTAGATTTATTTAGTACTAATGCCCTTGTGTCTGTGGTTTTGTAGAGGATCATTATGGGGACTTGATCCCTGATAGAGAAGAATAAGGTAATTTGTCATTGATTTATTTTTAGTATTTTGTTTTTCTTATTTTTTGTTTGTTTGTTATGTTTGTCTGAACTCTAACTGAATCATTTCTTTTTGGGAATTTGTATCAGAAAGCAACAATACTAATGGGCTTGAAGTTATAGTATCAGAAAGCAACAAGACTGATGAGCCTAAATGTTCAAAGCCTCGTGATAAAACACAGTTTGAGAAAGACTCTGCACAACATTTTAAGGAAGAGGAGGCTGAAGAGATGTTCCTTGGGGGAGTTATTTTTCAACAACCGGATCCTTTTAGCCTCGTGAAGGGAAGCAAGTTTGTGAGCAAAAAAGCATTCAAGAAGTCACCTTCACAGAAAGGCTAAGGGACTAAGAGAAAAGCTTCTTCTCAACCTGCTTTCAATCAGACAAACAAACATGTTGGATTTGTCAACAACAAAGTCACCTTCACAGTTGCAGATCCAAAGGGAAAGAAGAAACCAAAGAAGTACATGAAAGTCTGATTCTATGTTTGTGTTGGTCTTTTTTTTTTGTTTTGTTTTGTGACTGGATCTCAACAATTGGATTGATTTTGTGTTTGTTTAATTTTGGTTATCTTTTGTGAATGGATGCTTTTATAAGACAATGCAAGTTCTGAAATTAAAATAACTTTATTATAAAATTGTTGCAGGCTACATTTTCAGATTTTTCTTAAATTCCTTGCATATTTCATATATTTTACCCTTCATTGTTTCTTTGGTTTCAATAACAAGAGCATCTGAAGCCCATCTGAATGCATCACATGATTTCTTCTTGCACACAAGGTATGCTATATTGAAATTATGTTGAATTCTGCACATCTTCAGTTTTAATTGAGAGTTGCAGTTGTCTTTAAAGCATTTTCATTGTCTAGTGGACAGTTTGTAACACTGTGATTGTCTTCTCCACATGCAATACAACCATGAGATGATGAAAGCTTGATTGGAAGTGCTGAAGAATGGGAAGAAGCTTGAGAAAACCACTCAAAGTAGTTGCAGGTGGGATTCAAGCATTTCAAGAACAACTTTTCATTACTTACATATGTTTTAGACCCCAACAAAGCTCTTACTCCATTAAAAGGTACATGTTTGCACCTTGAATAAACCTATGGACATGCCTTTGTTTCATGATCTTCTTCCATTTCACACATTAAACACGCTATCATACGACTTGAAGTACTTGATTTATCATTCATACACCACCCATTTTTTCAGATCTGAAAATGAAGAGAAGCTGATTTCTATGGTTGTGGAGATGTTCATTTATGGAGAAGAAGATAAGAGTGCCACATAAGCAGTGCCGCGCCACGTATGCACTTTATGGCGACGTATACAAAGTCAACACGTTTCTGGTTGGGTCACAATAACCGATTCAAAGGACTATTAGGTCTTTTTATGTACAATTAACGAGGCTAACTTTCCATCCATCACTTTTGGTCAAAACTTGCCTAGTTTTGTAAGAAATAAAAAAACAGGCTTAGTTTTCGGCCTATTTTTGTAAATAGTCCAAAATGAAAAAGAGTAAAATAAATAGGTTAACTGGAACTGCCAAGCTTAATTATATATCAACAATGCTTTTATATTTACGACCCAAAAAAACAGAAGCAAAACCGTTCTCTCACATTGTAACTGGATCCCACCCACGGAGATTAGCAGGAGGACCAGTTATGGGCCCCACCATTAAAATAAATGTGAGAGCCCGGTTTATATGTTGTTTTTCTACGCGGTGCGTTTAGAAAATTTGATATATCAATTCCTAAGTCAGACTCTAGTATTGCCAACAAGCATTGTGGAGTACCGTGGACGCTCTCATTCGAGAGTCGCATTTATTAATCCAACGAACCAAACCTAGGAAAAAAGTAAGACACGGATCGAGTACCAATCTAACAGTCAACAATTTCCTACTTTTGTGTCTCATACCTCAATCCGAATAAAATTATTTTAACCAATCAACTTCGAGCATATAATCTAACGAACCAACTCTAGTTAAAACATACAGCACGGATCGAGTGTCAATCTAACGGTCAAAAACCTCCTAAAAGTTATTTATTTTCTCAATCCGGACAACATTTTGTCAACCAATCATCTTCGAGTATTTGTAATCCAACGATCAAAGCTGAAAACACAACCTGCATTCGGATCGGACTACAATCTAACAGACATAATCAAACCACACACATTATAAATGCCTCCTCTTCCCCAAGAGAAAATCAATATCAATTAAAACATTCACCAGCAGACAAATTTGTGAAGAGAGGAAAAAAAAATGTCAGGAAGAGGAAAAGGAGGAAAAGGTTTGGGAAAGGGAGGAGCAAAGAGGCACAGAAAGGTGTTGAGAGATAATATCCAGGGAATCACTAAACCAGCTATCAGAAGATTAGCAAGAAGAGGTGGTGTTAAGCGTATCAGTGGTTTGATTTATGAAGAGACTCGTGGTGTTCTTAAGATCTTCTTGGAGAACGTGATTCGGGATGCTGTTACCTACACTGAACATGCCAGGAGAAAGACTGTCACTGCTATGGATGTTGTCTATGCTCTCAAGAGACAAGGAAGAACTCTCTACGGATTTGGGGGTTAGGTTTTCTATTATGTGTTGTAAAGAAATTAGGGTTTCAATTTGCTATTATGGGTTTCTAGAGTAACTGAGGATTAACTTGATGGATGTGAAGTGTTTTGAATTTTAATGAAAATCAGTAGTCTACTTGTTTCTGTTTCATTTCTTTGTCAGATTCTATTTATGTGTTCTTACTGATTCGATTACAATTAAACATAATGTTTTGTGTTTGCATCTACTTGGAGATTTCATTCCAAATATGTGTCTAATTTTACAATCAATTTGCTGAATCTGAATCCGAATCATACTTTCCGTATTATTTCTTTTTCATTGTTTTATTTCTGAGTATAATTTCTGAGTATATCAGATTTCATTGGTTGGATTCTCTGCAAAAAAAACTAGTGAATTGGTAGTTGATTTGAGCTTATAGGTAGTTGTATACCATGTGGTCCATGTGAAGTGGATCAGGAAATTCAAATTCAAATCGAGGACCACATAATCAGCAAGGTGAACACAATTTTAAGCCTTAGAGAGGTTTTTTTTATGTCATTTTCCTTTTGCAATTGTGAGTATGCATCTTCTTCTTAAGCTATTCAGTCAGGTTCAATAAGATTGATTTGTGGATGCTGTGAGCTTGTCTCCTCTGGGGAATAAGTTATGGATGGGAAATTAAGTTTAAATTTGCTGTTCTTTTTTGGGTTATAACTTGATTAATAAGAGTGTAATGGTTGAATATCAATGAGAAATTTGAAATCTTCTTGTTTCTGATCAATGTGCTTAATATCTTGTCCTTCTTACTGATCCCCGCATAACGTAACCTGATGATTAGAGTTTCTGTTGCAATTTAGGTGTGGTTGAATATGGTTTTGTTAAATTTAGGGAAACTGTTACTTTGTACCATTCATCAAATGCTCTCATCTGCAAGGAGTTCGATCTGTGTTAACTGTTTGCTCAGGGCATATTTCTTCTTAACTTCTTTCTTGTGTATGCTGTATCTTTTATGTCACAGATTAGAAAATTGGCGTGGATCAATTTTGAGTCATTGAGACTTGGTTACAGTTGCTGGGAATCAAAGTAAAAACTGAGGAGCTTCAACTGTTTCGGGCTGGCACTGAAAGTTGCCTGTGCAAGAGTTGGTTTATACGAAGAGGTAATTTTGCCCACATGACTGCATCTAGGCTTCATTTTATCTATCAAAAGAAAGATTCAAACTGAAGACATTGATCTTCATTGATCTAGCCTTCAGAAGAATACATTTGCTGCTTGCATCATCATTTGCCGAAGGAATTCAACCCTAGAAGAAAGTTCTGGAGCACTTCCAGAGGGGCTCTGGGATGGGGATCATCAGCTTCTGCTTTCAGTCCAATGGAGAAAAGAGCATCCGGAATAGCAGATGACGTGTAACACTCTCAAGTTTATTCATACTATCCAACAAAGTGTTTGATCCTTCAAGTTTTACATCTTAAGGTTCTGCCTTCCTATTTTTTTGCTTTCTATAAAATCAGCTATGGAGCAGGTCTAATTTTTGCATACTTGGCTTTTATTCCATTCTGAGAAACAGGCATCATGGATTTCCTTGCAAGTAAGCTGATGAGATATCTCCAGGACTTGATTCTTCTATGTTTAGGTGCATTACTCTTCAGGAAAATGCTTTCTTATCTTCCAATATTGGTTGCGTGTGGCTCTTTTATCAGACTTTAATTGATCAAGATCTCGCTTGCAGAGGCTTCTTGAAACACCTTTCAGTTTGATCTTGAGGCTGCTGGAGAGTAAGCACTCTTATATACTATGTCTGTGGTCATGCAATATCTCTTTTGAGGGATGTGGGGAACTTGAGATGACTGCAGATCATTGTTTAGACATTTACAAGTGTTGATAACAATTTATAAAACAAAGACTCTTCGTCGTAATTGTTTCATTCGTCTGGTTTTCAGGTGCTGTCTTCCAGATGACCGCCTGTTAGAAGCCGTGATGTTTCTTGCTCTTGATGGTGGTTCTGGTCGGAAATTATTTCAGGTCATACTATAACTTTGTAAAATTTTCAGTAATTCACATTTTCTTCCTGTACCATAGATATGTATGAGTATCTCTGAATCAATTCAATTTATCATCTAATTTTATACCGACTGCTAAGAGAGTAGGAGCCTAATTTTCTGAACGATATATTCTCTTATTTCTGTTTCAGTTTTCAAGATCCTTCTGAATGAGTAACTTGGATTTAAAGAACAATTTTGATTTGCATCCTTAATATAATTAAGGTTACCAATAGTGCTTCTATTTGTATTTTCTGTCCCTTTCCTTTTTATTCTCTAAATTCTAACCTTCTTAAAAAAAAAAGGTTACCAAACTAAACTAGCTAGCAGTGTTTGCTTATCTTACATGGGTTAGTTCATATGCTCCAGGCAATGATGAATCCAGACTTCCGTGAGCATTGCAGAAGCTGTATTGAACCATCATTCCATGAATGCTGCTGTTTTATAAATCACTGAGGCTAAATTGGAAGGTTTAGATTTATTTTTCTTTTCTATTTTACTACTGTAACATTGTAAAGTTATTTTTTCTAAGTGCTTTTTACTTCTTTCACACTACTCGTGAAAAGTCAAAAGTGAACCCTGACTAAGAATATCATCAACTTCATCTTTGGATTTCTCACTTTCTCGCACTTCCTCCTGCTTTTCTTGTTAAAAACTGAAATACACACTTCGGATTCTGTTTTTTCTTTGTTAGACTTGGGAGCTGATTCTAGGGAAGGTTGGATGAATTCTTGTATGGGTATTGTTGAAAAATCAATATTTAGTTCTTGCTGTGTGGGGAAGATCATTGTAAGGTTTCACGACCTACTTCTTCTCTTCAATTCTAAAACCTTGTATGGGTTTTCGTTGCTGGCTCCTCCTCCTGTCCTTGTTCATAATGAACTCAGGAAGTCTGGAGGGAAATTTGGAACATTCTCTCGGTGCCTGAACATACTTAAGAAGATCAGGCACCGAGAGAATGTTCCAGAGACCCAGTAGTCCAGTGTAAATTTGGAATTTCCAGAAAATCACTTACAAATCTTAAAAAATCAATTGTTGACTCAAAATCGGTTTTACTTCGTATAGAAACTATCTTATATACAAATATACCATGTCGAAAAAAACACTCAGGAACTCCAGAAAGAAACTTTTAGAGCCTTTAAAACCTCCATTCTTTCTCCGTCTCTCGCTTCTTCTTCTCTGCCTTTTCTAACAATGGCTGCAGCCATAACATATCACGGAGCTCGTCTCAACTACGATCTCAATCTAGAACTGAAGCACCTTGGCAGCGATTTTCATCCAGGGGACAATAACAAAAACAAGTCATCAGCAGTGAAGTCAAACCTTGGATTTATTGTAATTTACTTGACAAAGAAGGAGAGTAATATTATTACCCCCCCTGCAGGTTCGGATACGCTGTTGACAGAATTAGGATACGACGGAATTGTGATGAACTATGAACCGCAGAACCGAGATATTTCTCTAAGAGATAGTATCGATAATTTGTCGTTGCCTTACAACACCAGGAAACATGTCTATAACTTGCTTTACCAGTTGGATGCTCCAAAGGAATGTCTCACACAGGCGATTGAAGAGATTACGAAGTTTGTAGTTCCTACCGCTGCTAAAGCAGCTGAAGATCGTCAAGGTATGAATTCTTTTGTAGTGTTTGCTCGTTTAGAAGTGAACATCGGTCATATTATTTCAACTATGTCGATTGGTGGTGGAGACAATGGTAATATTGATGGAGGGACAATGACGGATTTGGTGGCGACGTTATCCATGGATGACGGTAGAGTGAAAGTTAATGCATCGGCATCTGCTATTGCTGAATTGAAACGACAGGAATACTACGGTGAAGTGGAAGGTAATAGCAGCAATAGTACAAGTTCTACCACTTGTGTAGTTTGTATGGAGGATTTTGAGGTTGGAACAGTGGTTACATACATGCCGTGCTCCCATTACTTTCATGAAGACTGTCTTGTGCCTTGGTTGCAAGAAAGTAACTGTTGCCCGCTTTGCCGTTTTCAGATTGAGAGTGATTGAAAATTTTACTGATTGATTTAGTTGTCTCATTATAAGCTTTTGTTGTTTTTAAATTTGTCTAAGTTCTAAACAGTACTTAAAGATTAATGCAGCAATTTGTCTCATTCTGTCTAAATATGTCTTCTTGAGATGATCATAAAACAATGTGTATGCACTAATTTAAGGTTATATGTAGTTTGGTATCAAATTTGTCCACACCAACACAAACACGAGGAATCTAAACCACACCAGTTACAATCAATAGATGTACGGAACATACATTGCAATGGCTATCAAGTTGAGATGGACCACAAATTCCTTAGCAGTGATGTCAAGAAAGATAAAGTTCACAAAAAGAGATAAAATGTAAACATTGGAGACCTCCTAACCACCCACTATTTTCAAAGAGATCATTCAGTACGGAAATTTTTCAATGGAGAGAAGAGTTGGGATTATTGGAGCAGGAATCAGTGGGTTATTAGCTTGCAAATATGTTCTTGAAAAAGGATTCCAACCCATTGTTTTTGAATCATGTTAGACTTAGTAGTCATCCGTGCTATGTACGGATTCAATCCATACAATTAATCCTGTCCATAGGATTGAGTTAGTGTATGACAGCTGTTTTGTACATGTCATAACAGAAACTGTAATAGTGACTGTTCACCTCCTGTTACCAGTCACCGCCTGTTACTCCTTTTCCGTTGAGTCTACAAGTCTATATAAGACTTTGTCTTGTATCGTGTCCTGTAACTTTCACACTTTAATGGATCACATTTCTCACATGGTATCATATACCAAAAAGGGAATTTTGACTACTCTCCCTCTGATCCTTACCTGCAACAACCTTCAAACCACCGTTAAAACAATGGTGAGAACAACTCAAACGCACATCGCATCTTCTTCCGCTGTTAACAACAACACTCTCAACATCAACAATTTTCAGTTGTTTCCACCATTATCATCACCACAACATCAACAACAATCTTTACCTTCTTCTTCTCAACCACCACCACCACCTGCAACTCAACAATCATCTCCACCACCGTCTTCTACTATACCACAACAACCTCTTAATCATACACCAATACAACTTCCACAACATACATCATCTCAACAACAATTTCATCGCTTTTACTTTCAACAACCACAACCACAACAATTACAATCTTCCTTTTACAATTCGTTTGGTTTTCACAATACAATTCCTTTTCAAAACTTAAATAACTTTGTTTCCGACAAATTAGAAGGCTCAAATTATCTTGTACGGAAAGATCAGATCTCTTCAATTCTTATATGTACAAATCTTTATGGTTTTGTTGATGAAACTATTCCTCCTGAATCTCCTACGGTGATGATCAACAACACTCAAATTCCAAATCCAAACTATCTTGAGTGGTTGCAGATTGATAAATTTAATGAATCTTGCATTAACGCTGCAGTTGATAGATCATTCTCTTCTGAATTGCTTGGTAAACACACATCAAGAGAAAAATGGGTGCATTTTGCAAAGTTTTTCAGTGATCAATTTCTTGCTCGTAAATCTTTGTTACGATCTCAACTTCACTCAATCAAGAAAGGCTCTTCAACAATGTATGATTTTCTTCATCAAATCAAGACAATTTCAGATTCACTAGCAGAGATCCATGAACCAGTACAAGACTCCGATCTGGTAATGTACACTCTTAATGGTCTTGGTAGAGAGTTTATTCACTTTGTTGTTAGTGTTCAAAAAAGAGAACCTCCTTTATGTTTCTCTGAACTTCGCTCTCGCCTTCTTAGTCATGAAAAATTTCTCAAAGAGCAAGATTCAGATACTTGCTCTTCACTAATCTCAGATCCAACAAACTCTGCTTTCTTTGTCAAGAAACATACTTCTTCTTCTCATTCTAATTTTCGAAAACCTATGCCTACACATATTTCATCATCATCTTTCAATTCTCAGGCTAGTACATCTTCTTTACCTCCTGGCTTTCGTAAAACTGAATTTAATCCTACACAGAAGAAAGTCATCGACTATGGAGAAATTCCTTGTCAGATATGTCATAAACAAGTCCATCAGGAAAATCGATGTAGATTTAGATATTCTGCTTCAAGAAATAGTACTGCTCCTCCACATAAAGATTTCCTTGATCTTGATCTTAATGCAGGCAGTAGTTCTTCTTCTCCTTGGCCTTCTAATGAGTTTGACTTTAATGTACAATTTCCTTCTGATACTGCTTATGAAAGTGGAGGTTATTGGAGTCACAATAATTATGGTCCGGTTTAGATCCCTGTCTCAGGAGCTAGCCACATGACAAATGATGCTTTCATATTACAAAACACCACTACTCATTCTGGCACTGAACAAGTGATGGTTGGAGATGTTAAGTTACTTCATACATCATTAGTAGGTTCTTTTAACTTATCCACTTCATCTAAACAGTTTAATCTACAGAAAGTGCTTTATGTTCCTCATTTACAACATAATTTAATGTTTTTGACTCAGTTTACTCAAGTAAATAACAGTGTTTTTGTTCTATCCTTGGGGATATGAAATCAAGTCATTGAGGACCAATATTATTCTTGCTAGAGGGAGGATGAAGAATGGACTATATCCAATACTATATGGTCAATCTTCTTCAATTACTACTTCTCAACAACCCAATACTGCTTCACATCATAGTACTGCTTTTACCACTTTGGTCGCTTTTTCAGCTTTATGGCATTCAAGACTAGGTCATCCTGCTATCACTTAATACTACTGATATCAAGCTCTCTGGAAAATGTACTTCTGTTTGTGGATCACTTCAGTTAGCTAAGAATAAGTGTTTACTTTTTCATGCTACGGTAGTATTTCTAGTATACCACTTGTGTTAGTTCACTGTGATATTTGGGACCCTGCTCCTGTACAATCTCATCTAGGATACAAATATTACACACTTTTTGTTGATGATTGTACTAAATTTTCATGGATTTATCCAATGAAGAATAAATCAGACAGTGTCCATTGCTTCAAGTTGTTTAAGTCTCTTGCTGAGAATTTGTTCAATGTCAAGATAAAACATTTTCAGTGTGATGGTGCTCTTGAGATTGTTAAATGACTATTTGCTTTCCTTATCTTCATCAATAAAATGGCTTAGCAGAGAGGAAACATAAATATGTCACAAAGATGGGGAATACTTTATCTTTTCATGCTTCTCTTCCAAAAAAGTTTTGGTTTGATTCTTTCTTAGCAGCTGTGTTTCTTATCAATAGACTTCCAAATAAGCTTCTTGACTACAAATCTCCTTATGAAGTGTTATATAAGTATAAACCAGATTATTCTCTTCTTAGAATGTATGGGTGTTTATGTTATCCAAACTTGGTGGCTTATAGGAAAGATAAGCTCAGCCCTAAATCAGCTGCTTGTGTGTTTTTGGGTTATAGTATTCATCATACGGGCTACAGATGTATGGACTTGATCACTCACATAATATATGTAACCACTCATGTGGTTTTTGATGGGAATAAGTTTCCATTTGCTACTTCATATACTTCTTCAGAGACTGTTGCTCAAGCTCCATCTACAGTTGCTCCTGCCACAGTTGAGTCAACTGCAATTGTTGATCCTTCACCAGCTGAGTCAACTACCATTGTTGATCCTTCACCAGAACAGACATCTAACAATGTTGAGTAAACTAGCATTGTTGATCCTACATCAGATGGGTCAACTGCCATTGTTGATCCTATCACAGTTGAGTCAACTAGTACTCTTGATACTGCATCACATGAGTCAACTAGCACTGTTGCTCCAGCTCCTTCTGGCATGCATATAAGATCTGATTCAGGTATTAATGTACCCAAGCCTTTATCTAAAGATTTTGTAGCCAATAGTACAATGAAGCATCCTGTCCCTCTTGCTCTTACAACTTTACTTAAGCCACCTCCTGAACCAAAGACTTTTAAAGAGGCCATCAAGTTACCTGTTTGGGTCAATGCTATGAAATTGAATACACTGCATTACATGAGAATGATACCTTTATTCATGTTCCATGTCATCCATCAATGAATGTTCTTGGCTGCAAATGGTTTATAAAACAATACTCAATGCTGATGGTACTATTGAGAGGCACAAGGCTAGATTAGTTGCTAAGGGGTATCACCAAGTAGATGGCATTGATTTTGAGGAGAATTTTAGTCCTGTTTTCAAAGATACTACCATTATATGTGTTTTGATCCTGACTCTCTCAAACAACTGGAGTATGAGACAGCTTGATATGAGCAATGCTTTTCTCCATGGATACTTAAAGGAGAATGTTTACATGGAGCAACCACCTGGATTTGTTGATCCAGAACACCCTACACATGTGTGCCAACTCAAGAAATCTTTATATGGACTTAAACAAGCTCCCAAAGCTTGGTATGAGAGATTTATTGGATATCTTCTTAAGTCTGTCTTAGTTAATTCTGTTTGTGATACTTCTATGTTCATTTATCACAAGCATTCAGACAGAATGATTCTCTTGGTGTATGTGGATGATATTATTCTTGTAGGCACCTCTGAATCTCTACTTACTTCTTTTACTACTTCTTTGAAGTCTGAATTTGCCATGAAGGATATTGGACCCTTACATTATTTCTTGGGGATTGAAGCTACTTTTCATTCTTCTGCTAATAAGATGTCTCTTACACAAAACAAATATTTTATTGATCTGCTCAGGAAACATGATATGTTAGGTTATAAACCTTGTAAAACTCCAGTAGGGTCTGGTCCAAGGGTTTCTGCTTATGATGGTGATCCTCTCAAAGATGCTGCCTCTTATAGAAGCTTAGTAGGTGGGCTTCACTATTTGACACTTACTAGGTCTGACATTAGTTTTGCAGTAAACTGCGTGAGCCAGTTCATGCATAGACCCACAAATATTCATCTCCAACTTGCTAAACGTATTCTCAGATATATCAGAGGCTCTCTGGGTCAAGGTCTTACTTTGGGAAGTAGAAATTGCTCAGGACTTACTGCATTTTGTGATAGTGACTGGGCTGGTTGCCCTGATACAAGAAAATACACCTCAGGATATTGTATTTTTGTGGGAGGTAATTTGGTTTCATGGTCTTCCAAGAAACAACACATTATTTCTCGTTCCTCCACATAAGCTGAATACAGAGGCCCTGCAAATGCAACAACTGAAATTCTCTGGCTTTCCTATTTTTTGAAGAGTTATCAGTCTATTTATCTCTTACCTGTCAAACACATTGAAGTGGATTATCACATGATACGAGATCTAGTCACTACTGGTTTTCTGAAGGTTTCATATATTCATACTCTCAGTCAGATAGCTGATATCTTTACAAAGGGCTTGTCCAACTCTCAGTTCAGTTTATTGAAGGCCAAACTGATGCCTGCTGTGCGTGCATCCGTTTGAGAGGGGATGTTAGACTTAGTAGTTATCCGTACTATGTGCGGATTCAATCCATACTTCGACTGGTAGTGAAGACAGAAATGAAATATTGATGGATTTTGTTCATGTTGATATGAGCAAGCATGGGGTAAACAAAGCTACAATAATTTCTCTGGAACTAGAGGAGGCGAAGGGTTCGCTAGAAGGAATGGAGGAGGAGTGTATGGATGTTGTGAATGAGATAGGTGGGGAAGAGGTTTCAATTGTTGTTGAAGAACGTAATTCAGGGGATATTAATCATGTTGCTGATCAAATTGCAAGGGAATATATCAGAAGAAGGGAGGATAAAATAATGGAAGATGATAGGAAAAAAATAAAAATAAAAGCAAAGATTGGTGAATCTTCGGCGGGAGTTATGATATCTCCTCCTTATAAGGATATAATTTCAACGAGAACATTTGTGATAGTGGAAGGTGGTCAGACAGTGGACTTGGAGGAGGCGATCAAGCGTCTGGATGAGGCTAAAGAATATCAGTTAAAAGCGGGTAATCTCTTAGATTTCTCTATTAATATGGTGGAACCTGAAAGGAAGAAGATTAAGTACAAGAGGAAGAAAATTGTGGTTGATGAGAATGCAAAAAAAAAACAACGAAGGTGAATCATAGTTTTGCGGTTTCTGGTGAAATCAAATCAGGATTTTTTTTGTTGCAAAAATGAACTTATTTACTCTTCAAAATTTGAAAGTGATGTTTGTTCCATTTCTGATTCGATTCTTAATATGTTTTTTCCTACTCCTTCTTCGTGTTGCTCTGGTGAAGGTGATACCAATTTAATTCTGTCTAATCTTCAAATGATTAGCATTCCTTCTCAGCCCAATGATGACCCTTTTGATATGTTCAATGAATACATCATTGATACGCCTGCTAGTCCATGCTTGAACCAAACTATTGGAATAAGTAACGATATACTGCTCTCTTCTCATACAAACAACCAAGTAAACTCTCGGATTCATCTTAACTTTGTTAGTGCCATTTGCAAAAACAAGAACAAGAGTGATAATGATATTAAGTGCAATCATGGTTTAAAGTTCTGGATATATGTTAAAATTTGGCATGTGAAGTATGTTTTTAGTAGAATTATGATTGGTATGGAGGTGATTATGCATGAGTGTGGGGATAGAGGAAAACATGTTTACTTGATTGATATTGGTGTGTTAAATATGTATAAGTATGTCTGGTATAAGGAATCTATTCAGTTTGGAAGCATGAAAATTATGTCATGGAACTGTCAAGGGTGCGGGAAAAATTACACAAAAGTCTGTTCAACCAGATGTAATATTTCTTAGTGAAACCAAAAAATCCAGAACTAAAGTAGAAAGTTTGTTCAGATCAGTCAAATACAAAATATGATTGTTATGGATTCGATAGAGAAATCGGGAGGAGTTTCCTTAGCTTGGTTGGACACGGTTAAAACAAATGTCATTCAGGTTTCAAGTTTCTTCATAAATGTTTGCATAACTGATCAGATTACTAGAAAGGATTGGATTCTTAGTTGTCTATATGGAAGCTCTAACAACAAGAAAATAACTTGGGATTTTCTAACTCAAATGTCTTCAGTTATCACTATCCCATGGATGGTAATTAGAGATCTAAACTTCACTTTACACAAGGAGGAATCTAGGGGAGCTTGTAGAACAAATATATTAGATATAGAGAATTCTGTAGAGGCAGTTAATCAGGCAAGACTAATAGATGTGGGGTTTTATGGTTATCCTTTTACATGGTCGAATCACAGAATTGACTCTAAGTTAATAGAGAAAAGACTAGATAGGAGTTTAGCTAATAAAGATTGGCTGGATTTATTTCCAGATGCTAAGGTGGTTCATCTAAGTTCAATTGATTCAGATCATAGTCCTATTATTCTAAGCACCAAACAGGTTGTGAACGATGGGGATAAGCCGTTTAAATGTTTTGGTTGGTTAGAAAATGAGTCTTGTGTTGATGTTATAAATGATTTCTGGCTATCTCATCATGACGGCTCTCCAGCCTTTAAAGTTGTCAAAAAGCTTTTTGTTGCTAAGAAAAAAAATAAGTTTGTGGAATAAAACCCAATTTGGTAACATAAACTTGATACTTGAACAAGCTAAAAATGATCCTGAATGTGCTAGTAATAATCAGTGTTTACCAAATAAATCTGAAATTTTGAAAAATCCGAGTGTTCAGGTGGAAAAATTGTATGCTTTAAATGAGTCTTTTCTGAAAATTAAAAGTGGTGACAAAATGTTGAATTTAGGTGACAAAAACTGTTGTTATTTCCATGGTTTGGTAAGAACCAGAACTCTCAGGAACTCTATTTGTTCTCTTAAAGAAGATAACAACTTATGGGTAGAAGGTAGAGATAAAATTAATGAAGTATTTTACAAGCACTTCTCTAATATGGCTTCTACTTCCAATCCAGTAGTGGATGCTGACTTAATCTCTAATATCCCTTGTATGGTGTCTGATAAGGATAATAGTACCCTTATGGAGATACCAGGATATGATGAAATTAGGAATGTGGTTTTTAATATGGCTCCTAACTCCTCTCCTGGTCCAGATGGGTTTCCAGCGATATTTTTTCAAAAAAACTGGGATTTAGTTTCTATGGATATTGTAAATATGGTTCAAAGATTCTTTACTTCAGGTTTTATGCTTAAAGAACTAAACTATAGTTTTATATCTCTTATACCTAAAACCAAAATTCCTGATGAAGCTTCTCATTTCAGGCCGATAAACCTGTGTAATACAACATATAAAATTATTTCTAAATTACTTGCTAATCGTATGAAACCATTGTTGGATAAATGATAGACGCATTTATGTGTCTAATATGTCTCAATTGTATGTATTGTTAGTGCTCGATTTTGTATTTATTTTGTTATTTTATGTCTTTGTAGGTATTTATAGAGAAATAAGCTCTTGCAGCAAAATTGGCTCGAAAAGTGGTGTTTCACACCCCAGGATAAAGTACTAAAGGCACCCCAAAAATGTGCCGGAGAAACCCCAGAAAATTACTATTTACGCCCAAAAATTACTATTTGCACCCCATAAGGCAAGTGCTAAAGGGAAACCCGTACATGATTAGGGGGAGGACATCTTCTTCTCAAATTCAAAACCAATTTTGGCGGGAAAACATTTCACTTCACTGGAAGAATTTCGATCGAATGATTGGAGGAGTTTTTGTGTGATTCAATCGCTGAAACTTCATGGGTGGTTGTGATATGTCCTAACAGAGCTAGTATGGGTGTTTGTTTCGATCAAATTTGGCTGGATAACTTGGTTTAATCCAAACAGGGAGTTGGAGGAAAAACATGAGCTTGCACGAGTTGTGAGGAATTTAAACGTGTACTGCACGTGCTTGGAAGAGTTGATCGATATTCTGGAGCGTGAAGAAGGTATAGAAGGAAAGAAATACAGCTGCAGACGCGTAGGAAAACGATTTTTGGAAACAATATATTTTCGAGAATAAAAGAAATAATGGGATTAAATAAAGAGATTTTGGGAGATTCAATGTCGCAATGATGTATAAATAGGTTCCTAGGATCACATAGAAGGATTAGGGAGAGTTTGGGGTCGATAGGAGAGCTCAGGAAGCGTGAATCAAGAGTTTTCAGAACTCTGTTGCTGCTAAGAACAGGGAAACATCGACAGTTTCTTCAAATGCTTGTCACAGTTTCTTCAACTAATTTGCAACATTTATCTTCATTGTAACAGTTTCTTCATCCTCTTCTGCAACATTTATTTTCACATTTGTAACGGTTATCTTCATCATAACAGTTGAGAGTTGAAACAGTCGGTCTGCAACGCGCATGTGCTGTTGCAGATTTCCTGTTTCACTATTTTCTCTTCTTGTAAACACTTTTTGAGCCATGTATACATATTTTGAGTGTGTTTCCAACATGATGAGCTAAACCCAATCTTCCGGGGCGATGGAGGAAGCCATTCTTCCCAAAGTTATGTGGTAAAATTTATTTGAATTTATTTATGCAATTCTTTTATGATTATTTGCACCGAATGAAAATTGAGTAATGATTTTTATTAATTAGTTGTGTTTTCTCTTGATGAAGTATGCTTAGTTTAGGGCTTTTGATACTTCATTCTTGCGATTAACAATTGATGTTTTGAAAATCTAATTTAGGCAATGATTAGAATCACAATTTCTTTTGATTGGAGTTATATTGTCTAGAATTGCATGATAAAAATTAACATTAAATTACATGAATTTTGGTGAATGGTGAAATCCTGAACCCTAGTCTCTCTAATATAATCAGTTTTAATTTGCTTTATTTTGTTTAGTTTTAAAATTTAAATCTAAAAGCACAACCTTCACAAGTCTTGAACGAACTCTATTATTTATTACTACAACAACTTTGAAATTACATCAAATTTTTGGCGCCGCCGACGCGGACTTGTCTTTAGGCTAGAGTTTTTAGATTTTTTTTTTTAGGTTTTTATTTTTATTTGTTCTTCTTTACGTTTTTGGGTTTTTGTCTTTTTCATTCAGATTTTGGAATTTGAAGCGAAAGAAAATTTTTCCAAAGCTTTTGGTGAATACTTAAAGACTGGAGTAAAAGGCAAAGCGAAAGAAGGAGATTTTTTTTTTAATAAAAAAAGAGAGACATTTTTGTTTTTTTTTTAACTTTATTTTTCTTTTGCACTTTATATTTTTGGACTTTGGACTTTAAATTTTGGGACATTATTTTTAAACCCTACGGAAGGGTAGTTTAAATATAAACTGTTTGCAGAGAAGGACAATGATTACAATATCACCTCGTCCCCTCAGGTTCGTACATGACATAGGAGTCGTGGCCCGAGTCGACTACAAAGGTTCACCCCCCGTCTGGTACAGGAGGTAAGTTTGTCGAAACACTCGCGAATCCCCTGTCAGCGAGTTACTGTCTTCCTTCGTATGCATATATGTTGAGGACTTGAAAACGACTGCTTTAATTTCCTAGTAAAGGGCAAGGACTGGCCATACAAGATAAGGGTTAGGATTTCATCACCGTTCTCTTCTTGCCCGCCTTAGGAAAACAACACCAAACGCGAACCTAAGCCTAAAATTTTGACTAGAACGAGACCGATAGGGTAACGAGCTTAACAGGAAAGTCATTCGAAAAATATTGGTTACTCTTTTAAGCATACTTCGAAGTTCTTGACGGTTTCTGTAAGTTGAATGCGTGACTGCGTCGCCTTGTAATACCGGTGAGGCCTTGGGTATCAAAGCTCTACCGAGCTTCCCTCGCCTCTATTCAACTTACTTTGACTCGGATTGATTCCAGAGGGGTTTGCTTAAATTGTAACGAATTCCCGTTCGAAGGATTAGAAGCTGGTCTAGAAACAATCTAAGTGGAGCCATCATGCTTTTTGTTTGCTAGAAATCAGTAGGTTTGCTGTGGTGGAGTCAGCCTTGTTTGTGTTTTCATAGAACATCCCTTCTGTTTTAGGACTTTTCTTTTTGATTTTTTTTTTCTAGTGTATGCCCGAAGTTTTTAAACGGGCTTGGAAAAGAAACACTCTAGGTCGTTTGATTAGTGACAAACCTAGTAGTTCTTCTTGTGAAGGCGGGGAGATCGAAGACTCTTCTTTTGAGAGCCCCGTTTTTGGAAACTTCAGTTTTGAGAATCTGTCTCTTTGTGAGGAAAGTACCCCTAGTCCTTTGGTAGTGCCAGAAATGGCAACTTTGAAAGCTTTTCTAAACACAACTAGGACCTCTCGTCCGTCTTGTATCAAGTTAGCTGAAACCGAGGCAAATTATGAACTGAAACCTGGGACTTTACAGATGCTCCCAATGTTTTTAGGGAAGGAGAATGGGAACCCTATTTTCATGTTAGGGAATTTGAGGAAGTTTGTAGTACTTGAATTTTTTAAAGGTTTACTCTGAAAAAAGAACCTAAGTGATGATGCGTTGACTTAGGTTATTCCCCTTTTCCTTAAAAGATAAAGCCAAATCTTGGCGTAGTTTGGACTCTGAGTCAATTGAAACCTATGACCAACTTATTCTGCCTTTATACTAAGTTTTTCCCAAGGCTAAAAACATCGTCTATTAGGACACAAATATGTACTTTTTGCCCAACAAAGGGAGAATCTTATATAGGTACTTAGAAAGGTTCATGACTTGATATCTCAATTCCTCATCATGGTTGGAGAAGGTTAGGTTAGTTCAGATCCTCTACGAGGGTTTAGATTATTCACAACAACCATGGTTGAGTCCTTATGCATGGTTTGAGAATAAAACTGTTGATGAAGCAATGACATTTTGAATGAAATCGCCGATAAGACCCAACAATGGGAAAATAGTAGGGAACCCAGAAAACAATTCTTCTAAGTAGAGAAATGGTAATAGGGTAGAAGGTCTTATGAGTCAGATGCCAAAATAGCCTATAGCCAAAAGGTTAGAAGCCTTAGAATTAGGTCATTTTAGTGGTAGTAGTGGAGAAATGAAGCCTTTTTGGGAAGGCCAGTGTTTGAAGAGCAAGCCAATGCTCTTTATAACCACACTAGGTTTGATAAACCAACAGAAGTTTGACCCATATTCAGAAAACCTATAACCCTGTGGAGAAACCATCCAAACCTTTCTTGGTCCAAAGGGCCAGAATCAAGGTCAGTCTAGTAATGCTCAGGTTCCCCCAGTTTTGGCTATACTAAGAATCCTTCAGCTCCGACACAGTTTCAGAACCCTTCGGATAAGAAGATTACGAGTTTAGAAGAGTCTCTGCTTTGTAACTCGTAACACTGTGCAGTTTCAGCAATCTGTTGCTCAAGGTTTAGAAGAAAATAAGAGAATAGGTCAGGCTAACTCTCAGGCTATTTCCGAGTTGAAAACCCAGGTTAGTCAGATAAATGAGACATTGAGAGAAAAAGGAAAGTTTCCTAGTCAACCACAACCCAACCCTAGGGGAGTCCATCAAATAGCGTGAGAAATCATCAAACCATGTGAACTCGATAACAACCTTAGGAGTGGTAAAACGGTAGACAATAAGGTAGCCATGCCTAGTGGACATACTGTAGTTCCACCTTCTACTTCCCAAGAGGAGCCCGTAGACGAGGAAACTGAAACAGTCTCTAAGGATTCCCAAGAAATTCCTGATAGGTCTACCTTTGTGCCTAGAGCCCCATATCCACATTTGTTAGCCCCAACAAAGAAGGAGTCGACTTTCAACGAGATAATGGAAACATTTAAGCAGGTGAACATCAACATTCCGCTATTAGAAGCAATTAGGCAGATGCCTGCTTATGCCAAGTTCCTTAAAGATCTTTGTACACGAAAGCGTAAGCTTAATGTCCATAAGAAAGCTTTTTTAGCTGGTCAGGTAAGTTCCATTCTTCTGAACCAAACACCCCTAAGTATAAGGATCCTGGATGCCCCACCATATCTTGTGCGATTGGTAATCACATGGTCGATAAAGCTTTACTTGACTTAGGAGCTAGTGTTAACTTACTCCCGTATCATGTATACACCCAGCTAGGTCTTGGTAAGTTGAAACCGACTAAAATGACACTACAATTAGCTGATAGGTCTGTCAAAGTCCCTCGTGGTGTCATAGAGGATGTTCTGATTGAGGTTGATAAGTTTTTTTATCCTGTGGATTTCGTTGTTCTAGACACCCACCTGTTCAGGACCCAAGTCGTCAAATCCCAGTGATTTTAGGTCGCCCATTTTTAGCCACAGCTAACGCTGTCATCAACTGTAGGACTGGGCTTATGAACATATCCTTTGGTAATATGACCACTGAACTAAATGTCTTTAATGTTACTAGACAACCTTCTGAGAACGATGATTTAGAAGAAGTGAATATGATTAGCACTTTAGTTCAGGATTTGGTTCAGGATAATTGGCTTGACACTTTACTGGTAGATTCTTTAGATGATTTTGAGGAAACCATTCTCTTAGATCAGATATGTGATCAATCTTTAGAAGAAGCTCTTGAGTATTTTAAAGATTCTATGGACCCAGAAATTCAGGCAATAGTTTTAGGTTTTTCTGAGAATAATGATGACCCTAAGTTTGGGGGTAGAGAACTAGAAGAATCTCTTGAGTATTTTAAGGACTCTGAAGATCCGGAAATTCAAGAAATAGTTAGAGGTTTGTCTGTGAACCCTAAGTTCGGGGTAGTGATGGTTCTTGTGATTGTATCGTATCCCTAATTAGAGTCCCTAACTTGGGACTCGAGCCTTGTACATCTGAGATATTACTTGAGTCTTTTCAGACTCCGCAACCCGATCCTCCTGATACTGTCCAGGAGGTAACCCAGGTATTAGAGACCCTTTTTCGGATGAATCTATTTATCGAGACACACATATGAAGTTCAATTACACGCCGCAGATAAACCCAGTTGTCTTGACAGAAACCTTAGATGAGGACGTGCTCCTTCTTTTCATTTTTCTGAATCAGTGCAGTTGTCTCATACTGGTGTCAGCTCTATTTGGTCTTATGGACCCACAATTGTTTCGACTATTGATATATGACTTTGGAAGGTGACAATCCTTTTTGAGGTATTTGATGTCTAGCTAAAGACTTTAAATTTAGCATTTCCTGGGAGGTACTCATGCTTACGGTAATATCCTTCCTTATTTCTTTTTCCATCCATCAAGTGGTAACAGTTTCTTATTGTTCATGCTTTTAATTTCATCTTTAGAACATTGAGGACAATGTTAGATTTAAGTTTGGGGGTGGGGAAGAAACTTTTGTTAGCTCTTAGCGCTACCTCCAGAGCCTAGAAATTTATGATTATTAAGGTTGGCACTAACCAATCTAAGTGGCTGGGACACCTCTTGGTTGTAGGAGTTGAGGAACCAATCTGATTAGATGGAAACATCTAAAGAGTCTATTCATAAAAGCACAGAGCTCAGGTGTTAGAATTAAAAAAACATGGTAGTTTCGCCATATCTCGTTGAATCCTAATCCTTCTGTTTTTATTTTTTAAGTGATTTGGTGGGGCACACGATTCAAGTTGTTACCTTTGCTAGGGTGGAATAGAGTGATTGAGATACCAAAAAAAAAAAAAAAAGAAAAAGACCAGACCATTAGACCAACCGGAATAAATTCAATAAAGTCGACCACTGGTGCCCTTGTATATGCCAGTTGTGTTGACCTAGAGTTAGGTTTATCGACCACTGGTCCCCTTGTATATGCCAGATGTGTTGATATTAGTCAGACCGGTATCTCAGTCCATTAAGATAGGTTCACCTTGGCAGAGGCCTTCATACAGATATGGGAAACACCGTTCACTTTTAACCATCTCTTTATCCATCTTCTCAATCTTTCCATGTGATTGGTTGACTCCGGTTATGATGTACAAAAACTATCTGAGTAGAGCTCTGTCACTTATATATGAATTTTAGTATGCTGAGTGCAAACTCGTGTACAACAATTGGAATTTCGCATCAGGGTACTTCCTCCTGTAGTCAATGAGAGTATGCCAACCAAGGAGATTCTTTAGTGCCTTCCAAGGTTCTGCGTAGATAGCTAGGGTCTGGAGTAAAGGTTTTGTGGGTACACCTCTGGTAAACCTAGCGGTTTAACGGCTTGCTGCACGTGCTAAGTGTAGTCATTTTTATTTTGTAGTTTTGATTTGCTCGAGGACTAGAAAATAATAAGTTTGGGGGTGTTGATAGACGCATTTATGTATCTAATATGTCTCAATTGTATGTATTGTTAGTGCTCGATTTTGTATTTATTTTGTTATTTTATGTCTTTGTAGGTATTTATAGAGAAATAAGCTCTTGCAGCAAAATTGGCTCGAAAAGTGGTGTTTTACACACCAGGATAAAGTACTAAAGGCACCCCAAAAATGTGCCGAAGAAACCCCAGAAAAATTACTATTTACGCCCAAAAATTACTATTTGCACCCCATAAGGCAAGTGCTAAAGGTAAACCCGTACATGATTAGGGGGAGGACATCTTCTTCTCAAATTCAAAACCAATTTTGGAGGGAAAACATTTCACTTCACTAGAAGAATTTCGATCGAATGTTTGGAGGAGTTTTTGTGTGATTCAATCGCTGAAACTTCATGGGTAGTTGTGATATGTCCTAACAGAGCTAGTATGGGTGTTTGTTTCGATCAAATTTGGCTGGATAACTTGGTTTAATCTAAACAGGGAGTTGGAGGAAAAACATGAGCTTGCATGAGTTGTGAGGAATTTAAACGTGTACTGCACGTGCTTGGAAGAGTTGATCGATATTCTGGAGCGTGAAGAAGGTATAGAAGGAAAGAAATACAGCTGCAGACGCGTAGGAAAACGATTTTTGGAAACAATAATTTTCGAGAATAAAAGAAATAATGGGATTAAATAAAGAGATTTTGGGAGATTCAATGTCGCAATGATGTATAAATAGGTTCCTAGGATCACATAGAAGGATTGGGGAGTTTGGGGTCGAGAGGAGAGCTCAGGAAGCGTGAATCAAGAGTTTTCAGAACTCTGTTGCTGCTGCTCGTGAAGAACAGGAAACAACGACGGTTTCTTCATCCGTCGTAACGGTTTCTTCAAATGCTTGTCACAGTTTCTTCAACTGGTTTGCAACATTTATCTTCATTGTAACAGTTTCTTCATCCTCTTCTGCAACATTTATTTCATATTTGTAACGGTTATCTTCATCATAACAGTTGAGAGTTGAAACAGTCGGTCTGCAACGCGCATGTGCTGTTGCAGATTTCCTGTTTCACTATTTTCTCTTGTAAACACTTTTTGAGCCATGAATACATATTTTGAGTGTGTTTCCAACATGATGAGCTAAACCCAATCTTCCGGGGCGATGGAGGAAGCCATTCTTCCAAAAGTTATGTGGTAAAATTTATTTGAATTTATTTATGCAATTCTTTTATGATTATTTGCACCGAATGAAAATTGAGTAATGATTTTTATTAATTAGTTGTGTTTTCTCTTGATGAAGTATGCTTAGTTTAGGGCTTTTGATACTTCATCTTGCGATTAACAATTGATGTTTTGAAAATCTAATTTAGGCAATGATTAGAATCACAATTTCTTTTGATTGGAGTTATATTGTCTAGAATTGCATGATAAAAATTAACATTAAATTACATGAATTTTGGTGAATGGTGAAATCCTGAACCCCAGTCTCTCTAATATAATCAGTTTTAATTTGCTTTATTTTCTTTAGTTTTAAAATTTAAATCTAAAAGCACAACCTTCACAAGTCTTGAACGAACTCTATTATTTATTACTACAATAACTTTGAAATTACATCAATAAACTGATTTCGCTATTCTAGTCGGCTTATGTCCCTAATAGACATATTTTTGACAACATTGTGGTTGGTCACGAAATCATTCATACTATGAAAAAGAAAAAAGGGAAAAAAAGGCTATATGGGTTTAAAGATTGATATGTCCAAGTCCGTCCCCAAGCGTAATCACCTCCTATACCTTCCTTCGAGGATATGCCCCGCTTGGAAGTTCATAGGGGAGATTACGTTTTCCCTGAAATAATCCTTCGTTCATCTGCTGAATCTCGCACCGCCTAGGATCCATGGATAGATTATATTCATTATAATCCGGATAATAGGAGGATTATTCGTTCCTTGGGTATAAAGGCTTCAAAGTTTAGGTACGTCCGGCGGGATCATGATAGTTTGACCCGTTTATGTGCGCGCTGAGAAATCAACCCTCATACATTTCTGTTTTCTTGGGGTGAAGCGACCCCCATCCTAGAGGACATAGTGGCGCTTACTGGCCTACTTGTTCATGGTGATATAGTTTTCGATAGTTGATGCCTCCACAAGTCTTTAAATGAGAGCGATAGAGCCCTTCGTGATCGCTTGATTGCCGCCAAAGCGAACTCCATAACATTCCAACTGCTCCAAGTGAAATAGAAGTCTCGGTAGGTAAATGAAAGGTTAAAGCTACTGCGTACGCCACCCATGATTCTCCAGTCAATGTTGCATATTGCTCAAAGCTCATGGTGTCCGCCATAAAGGATGCTAAACCAAAGTCGTCTGCTGCTGAAGAGTCTCATGATGTGCAAGAGGTAAAGATTGGAAGAAAACCAGAGTCCGGGAAACGCCGAGCCTCTTTCTCTTGTTGGATTAAATATTGGGGTCTTTTGCTTTCTGGTCCACGTGAAGGTGTTCCTCCTCGTGAAGGGGAAACAGATCGAGCTGAGTTGGCAGCCTTCCTTCTCTTTTGGATATATCATGATGTGTTCGAGTACAGTCGGGTTGAATGGAATTTTTTATTAGCTGTTTTGAAAAAAATGGGTTTTGGGCATTACTGGTGTAATCTAATCAAACAATGCATAGAAACTACTATTTCTGCTGTGCTTCTGAATGGTTCTCCGGGTAAAATTTTCTTCCCTACAAGAGGGATCAGGCAAGGAGATCCGTTATCTCCTTACCCTATTCATTTTGTGTATGGAAGCGCTCTCTCGCTATCTCATGATTGCTCAGCAAAAATGGTTAATCCATGGTATTAAAATCACCAAGAACGCCCCGCCTATCAATCATCTGATGTTTGCGGATGATTGCCTAATTTTTGGCAATGCTGACTTAACTGAGAACAAAAACATTCTAAACATTTTTACTAAATTCTATGAAGGTTCAGGGAAACTCATTCATTTTTCAGAAATCTGGGATATTCTTTAGTAGTAAAGTTCCCAACAAATTTCAAAGGATCGTGATAAAAATTCTAAAAGTACAAAAAATAAAAATGAATGATAAATACCTTGGATCTCCGTTGTTTACCAATGCGTGTTAAATTGTCTGTTTTGAACCAATTGTGAAAAAAATAGTAATAGATTGAAGGGTTGGAAATGTATAAATTTATCTGCTACTGGTAGAGTTGTCATAGCCAAAACTGTGATTGAAACGATTCCCAATTACCAAATGAACTGTTTTCGCATTCCTAAATATACTTTAAAAAAAATATGCTCCTCAGCGTGACTTTTTCTGGGGTAAAAAGGATAGTAAGTCTAGAGGATTGTATCTGAAAGGTTGGTATCCGATTTGTAAAACCAAACTAGAAGGGGGATTAGGTTTAATAAACATATGGATAATGAATGAAGCTATCATAACTAGGATAGGGTGGAGACTGGTGTCTTACCCTGAGTCTATGCGGGCTATAATTCTTAAAATTAAATATCCTGGCTAAATTGGGGTCTATACCACTTAATTGGGGCCTATCAAATTTTCCTTCCCACACCACCGAATTACTATAGGCACCCAAACTTCTAAAAAATACTAATGTACCCCCACATATCTCTCATATAAATTCTAATCTTTCTATTTTCAGTAAATCCAAAAACAAAAAAACCTAAACCTAAAAAAAACTTTCTATTTCCATCCTAATCTTTCCAAATTCTCAAAACCCTAATTTTCATCTTCTTCTCCGACGATCTTCGATCCAACCAAGAAAAAGGTAAACCTCCATCAACCCAATCTATGATTCTTCATATCTTGTTGATTTACATGTTTAAATCTTCGTTTTTGACAAATTAAAATTCTGATTACACCCAGAATCGGTTTTTATTGACCTATCGAATAAATCGATTCCGAATTTTGTTTTCGTCCATGAAGAGCATGCACAATAATCGGTTTACATGATGATTAACATAACCCGATTCTTGGGTAGAAATGAAATATGAAAATACAGCACCAAAATCGGTTTATATATGTACTATGTATAATCCGATTACTGTAGTCTCTTCATCTTCCTTTCCACAATCGGGTTTTATACATGTACCACATAACCCGATTGTTTTAGTCTCTTCAGAATCGGATTACTTATGTTTCTATATGTACCGATTTCTTACTTGATTTTTTTTTTATGTAGAATGGACTTCACACACCTAGCATTTTACAATCGAGAGGTAACCTTGGAGGATGTTCTGAGGAAACCACAAAGAGTGCCAGAGAGAAGCCTATATAAGTTTGCTTTCGGAGCTGAGACCCGTCTTGAACAAGCCCTCGCATTGATTGATATGCTTGCACTGGAAGAGCTTGTTGAGGTCATGAGGTTCGCTAGGATGAGGAGAAACATTATTTCAGCTGAGAGGGATCGCCACCATGAGTTGGATGGTATGTTTGAAGAAATGGCTGAATGTATAGCCATGGATGATGCAGAAGATGCTGCTCTTGATGATGCTCCTGCTGGTGGTGCTGCAGCTGCTCCTGATGGTGGTGGTGGTGCTGCTCCTGATGTTGTTGCTGCTGCAAATGCTCCCGGTGCTCCTTAAGTTTTTAAGTTTAACTTTTAAATTAATACTAAAACTTTAAGTTTACAAGACTTGTGGTTGTTTTAAGTCTTTTGGGATGGTTGATATTTGTATTTTGGATAATATTTGTGTAGTTGGTGTTTTTATTTTGGATGATCTTGTGTTGAAATTAATGCACTTAATGTTTAAATTCATTCTATCCTGACATGCCAACAATCAGTTTACTCGATATGTCAACATAAACCGATTGTGCAAGCCATTCTTCCTGGATCTGGAGCAGGCTACCATGAGACAAAAGATATTTTTTCTAAAGGGATTTGATTCAGAACTATTATATGTCCAAGGTTCAATATTGAAATCATTTCAGAGGTTTTCCCTGACTTTGTCTGTCTCAACAAACAATTCGAAATACCTCGACTTTTTTAGAACAGGTCCGAGTCAAATAACAATGATTCGAAGCACTTGTTTTTACACTATTTCGGAAACCCAAGGACTCAATCGTATGGATATGTAAAATACAGGATTTCCAATCCTAGCAGGAAAAGGAGGGAAACGGATACTCAATTTAAAGTGAGTAAACATAATTTCATACTCGATCTCATAGATACATATAGAATTCTGTGGAAAGCCGTATTCGATGAAAGTCGTATGTACGGCTTGGAGGGAGATCTTTCATATATTTCGAGATTCACCCTACAATATGGGGTCAAAAAGCCAAAATAAGTCATTTTAGCCCTTATAAAAAGAAAACTTATTCTTGAACCTCTTTCACGCTCATGTCACGTCGAGGTACTGTAGAAGAAAAAACTGCAAAATCCGATCCAATTTATCGTAATCGATTAGTTAACATGTTGGTTAACCGTATTCTGAAACACGGAAAAAAATCATTGTCTTATCAAATTATCTATCGAGCCCTTAAAAAAATTCAACAAAAGACAGAAACAAATCCACTATCCGTTTTACGTCAAGCAATACGTGGAGTAACTCCCGATATAGCAGTAAAAGCAAGACGTATATACGGATCGACTCATCAAGTTCCCATTGAAATGAGATCTACACAAGGAAAAGCACTTGCCATTCGTTGGTTATGAGGAGCATCCCGAAAATGTCAGGGTCGAAATATGGCTTTTAAATTAAGTTCCGAATTAGTGGATGCTGCCAAAGGGAGTGGCGATGCCATACGCAAAAAGGAAGAGACTCATAAAATGGCAGAGGCACATAGAGCTTTTGCACATTTTCGCTAATCCATGAACAAGATCTATATAGACATATATATCCATGGATCCATGCATTTCGATCGTAAATGAATCAATAGAAAAAGAAAGAATCGTAATGGATCGATATCTTTCTCGAAAAAAATGAAAAGGAAAAGAAAGATGAAGGATAAATAACGGATCAACTAAGACCTCTCGGGGGATTTCTTAAGAATAAGAATAAGAATAAGAATAAGAAAGAGGAATCTCATGTAAATACCATGGAATAAGGTTTGATCCTATTTATGGGGATTCCGTAAATATCCTATTCCAAAACTAGAAAGTTCGAAACAATTTGACTTTTTTGGAGATTGGATGCAGTTACTAATTCATGATCTGGCATGTATAGAATGAAAACTTCATTCTCGATTCTACGAGAATTTTTATGAAAGCGTTTCATTTGCTTCTCTTCAATGGATTTCCCCCCCCCCCCCCAGAATGTATCCTAATTTTTGGCCCAATTCTTCTTCTGATGATTGATTCAACCTCTGATCAAAAAGATATACCTTAGTTATATTTTATCTCTTCAACAAGTTTAGTAATGAGCATAACGACATTTCGTTTTTGAGCAGAGGAGCCGTTTTCAAGTAGTGTTCGGTCGATTACGTATTAATCAATATTCGATTGATTGGTCTGAGGTTATCGAAAAACAAGATTTGTCCAAGTCACTTCTCTTTTTGTCTAAGTCACTTCCTTTTTTCTTTGTGAGTATCGGGAATATCCCCATTCGTAGGTCCGAGATCCACATCTATGAATTGAAAGGGCCGAATGATCAACTCTGCAATCAGTTGTTAGAATCAATAGGTGTTCAGACCGTTCATTTGAATAAATTGAAACCCTTTTTATTGGATAATCGTGATACTTCCAAAATATCGAAATTCTTGATCAATGGAGGAACAATATCACCATTTTTATTCAATAAGATACCAAAGTGGATGATTGACTCATTTCATACTAGAAATAATTGAAGGAAGGACTTTGATAACACTGATTCCTATTTCTCAATGATATCCCACGATCGAGACAATTGGCTGAATCCCGTGAAACCATTTCATAGAAGTTCATTTATCTCTTCTTTTTATAAATCAAATCGACTTCGATTATTGAATAATCCACATCACTTCTAGTTCGATTGTAACAAAAGATCCCCTTTTTATGTGGAAAAGGCATGTATCAATAATTATGACCTTACGTATGGACGATATTGTTTTTAAGCCAAGCTAGAATCGGTTCACATATGAATATATATAAACCGATTAGTGTCGGTGAATTAAAATGTTTTTAATCGGTTTACTTTGGTCGCTGGAAAATTCCGATTCCTTGTGGCATACAAACACAATCAGGGTTTACAGTCCTCCTAAAAGACCGATTATTTCACGTTTTTAAAAAAAATAGCCCTTTGGGACTTTCTCTATAAATAGAGACCTCACCCTTGGACCCCATTTGCCCCAAAATTGATCATTTTATTCCCCCTCACTCCATATACTCCACAACTACTCATTTCATACATATACATACAAGAAATGGCATCGTTCGACTCCGCGGAAGATTTGGCAATCACCAAAGCATGGTATGCGGAAACTCGACTTAGACGTCAATCCTCAGAAAGGGAGGATTCCACAAACTTTTGGGCTAGGGTACACAAAACATTTAGGCAAGAGTATGGGAATCTTAATGCAAGAAGTGTCCAATAATTCCGTGATAGGCACCTAGTCATCGAAAATGCGATACTTGCTTTTTTAGCTCTCAAACCTCGGATTTTAACACTCGCCCCTTCACCTTGTCCATTGCAGAATTTGTAAGTAATTTTGTGGTTTATTTTACGTAACCCATGTTGTTTTATCTTCCAATGAAACACCATTGACAAATGTAAGTTTGTTTTTGTGTTTTTGTAGCATGAAGTCGTGAAAGCGCGCTACTTGGAGGAAAAGGGGGAAGCATTCGCATTCGATGCAAGCTAACGTATCTTTCAAGTGGTGCATATTGAAAACGAAATTGCGAAGCATGAACACTCTAGATAGACATACTATTAAGGAATACAATATGAAGTTTATTTCTTAACCATTAAACTTTGTAGATAAGACATTGACATAATCGTTTAAATGCTATTATGATTATGTATGGGTGTGAGGTGAGGATTTCATCCTAGGAAACAATGTTTTACATGTGTTTTAAGGAAGTAAGTTCATAAACTTGTTTATGAATCGAAAAGGAAATCGCCAGGTGTTATTGGGATTGTTATTCATTGCATATCTTGTGAACATCCAATATGTGTGATTTAGTATAACCGCTCACGACTTGTTTGTGTTCTTGGTAAAACTATTCACAAAGGCCTGACTTATGTATTGATATGACTTTTATTAGTGAAACCCATCTTAAGTAATCACCTGAGATAATATGATCGAGTTTGTGATTTGTTTGACCGAATCTGGGTAAAGGGGAACCGATCCTATGAAGAGGTGCAACACATCACACAAGAGGAATTGATCCTTGTATGAGGTGCAACAAGTTTGTAGCAGAAAGGGGAACCGATCCTATGGACATGTGCAACACATATGAGTTAGATACCATATATATGTGGGGAACCGATCCTAGTACCTAGTCAACCGAATTTTGGAAAGCTAGTGTGACTATGCACAATACTCACATGGAGGTAGAACCGAAACTTGTTTTGGTAGAACCGTTAAACCCATGATTTGTGATTGAGTGTTTCTTAATCAATCACATAGTTCTTGAAAGTCAGATGAACCAATTCTAAACTTTTTTGGAAGTGTGGAAAATCGGTTTCAAGGTTGTAAGTATCAAAGAGGAATTACAAAGTAAGGATGTCGGCATACTTTGAACACATACAGTAATGTTTATCTTTTATTTTTCAAAGTTATTCCTTAATAGCTATAGGAAGAAAATCCCAGGATCGAAATATAAATAAGTTAAGAATTTTTTATTTAAGGTTGTTAATTTTATTTTAGGAAAACGAGAATTAATAATGCGCATTTAGTAGTTGGGATTTTCCAAAGAGATTTTCGGTCATTATTTTGGACAGAGTATTTTCAGGAATTATGGAAACCGAATTTGGAATATATTGAATATCTTTGAGAATATTTTCGGTTTTGGAAATGCCTTGGTGTCCAAACTTCCTTGTCTATAAATACTTGAAGTTTGTATTTCTAGAAAACTAATCCTTCGTGACAACAAACTTCCTCGGTTGTGTTGTTACTGGTGTAGCCGCCTATTCGGAGAGGAGATTAACCTAATTAGGAGAAATCTCTTACGACCTCTCAGTTTAAAGTCTTCTTTGGGATTGAGAAGCTCTACGAGTACCGTTGGTGGGAAACTAGATAATTGCGGTTTATCTTGTGTTTTCGATTGATTTAATTAACTAACGGTGGTTGAACTTTGATTGCACCTAGTTTATTTATGCTTGAGGATCTTCTCTTCTGATATAAGATTCACTCAAACTAGATCGAAGTTTCGACAGGGATCTTTAGACTGTTGTTAGTTCTAAAGACGATCTTGTGATAATCCATCGTTAACAGACTCCATTCTGTGCATGATTGATTACAAGAGATTCAAGTTATTGTGTGCAGGTGTTTATTGAAGATATAAGAAGATTTGAATAAAAAGAAGATATTGAAGATTTCTGATTTGGGGTTCATAATCTTTGGTGTGCACAATACTTGTTTCGGTATAAGAGGATCCAACTATAATCGGTTTATCCTTGTGGTAGATTGGATTGATTAGTTGTGTAGATCGGCATCAATAAAATTCTTTGTGATTAAAAGTATTTATTGCAAAATCTTAACAATTACCTTTGGTAGTTGAGTATAAGATAGATCTAAGAACCCTACGAAGGAGTTTATTGAGATAAACAGAAGAGCCTTTGTCGAACTCACATCACTTGGTTGAAGAGAGTTGATACCAAACAGATTTGTTGTTCCTTTACTGTTTGGAATACGAACCAAAGGAATTGTTCCAAGTAAGTGACTTATTCATAAGTCGGAGGCGTGGTAATACAGACGGAACTAGGTGAACTATAGGTTTAGTTGCTTGGTCTCAACTATACGAAGTTGGTGTAATTTTGTGTAGCGGATTAATCCTGAGAGTATTCAATTATGGACAAGGTCCCGAGGTTTTTCTGCATTTGCGGTTTCCTCGTAAACAAAATCTTGCTGTGTCATTTACTTTTATTTTCCGCACTATAATTGTTTTTTTTATAATTAAAGTAAATTACACAAACTTTAATTCCTATTTACTTGATAAACAATCCTGTTGTGTTTGGTTAAGTCCAAACCTTTTTATCAAGTAAACATACTTCGTTGTTGTATTGTCTCGATCTTGTATCCATAGACGATCACGCGAAGTGTGAACCGATTAGTTGCATTATCTCGACTCAGTCCATAGTCAATCACTTTCGGAGAAAGGACTTATAAGTATGAAAAGTTTTAGCTTGAGGTATATTTGGGTACCCTCGCCTTTCAGGTATATATTAATAATATGATTTCAGGTAAATTTTTTCTGTTGTGGTTAAAAGCTGAATCAAGCTCTCTTCTTAGAACTTCTGGCCCCAACAAAAATATTTAGACCAATATAAATCTTTGGTTTTTTCACACCACCACCGAGTTTATTTTCCCTTCGCAACTAACCCTAATCACCGAGTTTCTTAATATCACTTTTTTTTCTCCACTGCCTCATCTCCTCCCTTTTCCTCTCTCTTTTCTCCTTAATTGTATTTTTAATTCCTAAGATTACTTCTTGGGTGATCATATCTTCCTTGATTGTTCATTGATTTGGCTTTAATTATTGTTCTTTTTTTTGCGATTGTTTCTTCACAAGGATTACTATGATTATTTAGGTTAGGGTATTGTATTCAGTATCTTTTTATTGCATTGTTCATACGAGTTCTTTAGTATTTTTCTATCTCTTTATTTTTGAATATTCATAATCATAATCTCACTTGATTTTGATAGTTCGGTAATGGTCTAATCTGATATGTTATCATACCTGTTCTTACATAGTTAACTTGCAAGAACATATTTGTATTCTTGATGGGTGCAGATATGATAGTATTTGAAGTCCCGTTGGTGGTGGCTCTATGTCTGGTGTTGATTACTTCTAATGCCAAAGTAATAGAACTGATGCCCAACTCTTAACACCTCCCAACAGGTTTTGTAATGTAGACTCTCAGGTTCCAGTTCCGAATTTCCTAATCTGATTGATTTTAAAGAGAACTCCATGAATGGTTTTAATTAGCTTTCTAGGTACTATCTCTTCTGGTTAAGGGGTTCAGTTATCGACCACCCGAGACAGAGATCAGTCTTTCATGAGAAAAGGTGAAGAGAACATATTGTTAGTCTCAGATCAATGATACTTTTATAATCAAGCATGTTGATATTGAAATTGGACAATTAATCACATGATAGGATCCTTACATTGAATCATCATTCTGTATTGTCTAAATTTGGGAAGCTTAGTGATCGACAATTACTGGTATAATTCATTTCGTGTTCGCATCAACATCACAGCCTTAAACTAGACGGTAGGCAAACGACGGGATAAGTTACTAACTACGTAGAGTTGTAAGAAGGTGTGCACAAGTGTTGAATGTAGTATGAATATACGAAAGACAAGTTGCTGATTCATGGTTCAAATTGTCTTGCTTATTGTTGCATTTTGCATGGGCACTTTAATATGAAATATGATGTACTTACTTCACAGCTAGAAAGAAAAACTTCAACTGAGGATAATTTTACCTGGCTTGATTGGGGTATACCTAATGAGACAAAAGCTAGGTCATTATGAAGTAAAAGAAGCCACCCATTATCCTTGTATTTTCTAAATAGCAAAATTGCCCTGCAATGTTTAACACTAATTTAATTGAAATGATAAGATTAGTTAAATTAGTTAGATTAGCTAGTTGATTTATATGAGTGGATTTGGAAATAATTGAGAGTAAGAAAGAAAATGAAGTAGTAGAGGTTTTTTTTTTTTTTTTTTTTTTTTGGGGGGGGGGGGGGGGGGGGGGAGATGGAAGTTAGGGTTTTTGTGAAATTTGTGATATGAGTAATTCTAATCCTGATTTTGAAGTGGGGGAGTCTTCTAACTTTCCTCCTGCAGATGAGTACATGATGACCTACGAAATCATGATCAAATGGATTACATGCATGATCCTCACTTTTATTTTCCTCAAACTCAAGATGGCTATGGAAGTGATGAATATCTTGAGCCAAACGTACAATCCAATGACCCAAAAGAAGAGAATGGATCTGCAAGTAATCATGTAGACAACCTACGTGGTGAAGATTGTGATTTTTCCATGCCAATGATTGATTTTTTTTTTCACTTTTGCTTCCCAGGGTCGGCAAGGTCGACGCTTGTCGATCATGCCGACCTTAAGCGCCGACGTGGTTTATATTTGAACAACGTGCCGACTTTTCATGATCAGTATCCGTGTCGACAAGGTAGAAAATTTGAACCATGCCGACTTCCAGTTTTTTTTTTTGCAACACAGGAGTCGTGACTTGAAAATGCTTACGTCGGTATTGTAGTGGCGTAGACCCTGCCGACTATAGTTCGGTTAGCACTGTTGAATTTTTTCTACCATGCCGGCTATTTTGTAGTCGGTATTGTTTTATATGTCGACCCTGCCGACTTTGGTAATACGTATCAACTAACTTTTGATGTTTTGTAGATTGTTGCATTGGTACGGATGACAGATCAGCCTCAAGCTCACAATATTAGGGGTCCTGATACTTCCGCTCATTACGCTAATAATTTAGAATGGGAGGATAAAAAGAACGCGGTCAATTGGATTGTTGAGAAAGAAAAAGAGAAATGTGCATTCTAGTGAAAAATACTCAACAAAAAGATACGCGGTTTGAAATGATATGCGAGTATTATGGGTCGCCGGACGCAAGTCACAAGAGAAAGGGTTATGTGTATGATAAGAAGACGACTAGGATGTACAAGACGAAGTCAATGAAGTGTGGGTGCCCATTCAAGATTATATTTTGGAGGAACAAAGAAACCGATAACGTGTGGAGAATGAATAGAGTTGATGTTGGTTGGCATAACCATAAAGATACGGAAACTCTTGTTGGGCATTATCAAGTTGCCAAGTTGAAACCGCACGAGTTCGAACAAGTAAGAACAAGTTGAGGAATTAAACCAAGGAAGCTCCTTAGTAAGTTCAGAGGGACGACCCGGATAACCTTTCTTCATTGTATACAATTTATGCGGCCAAGGCAACTATCAAAAGAATTGAATGGGATGGAAGAAAGGTGATGGAAGAATCACAATGGTTAGTACACAAATACAACTACACTGTGAGACACCATGAGTCATCAGAGAGCTTGGTGGATCGTATTTTTCTTGCGCATCCCGATATGATTCAATTGGCGTATTGCTTTTAACAAGTTTTGTTCATGGATTGTACTTATAAGACGAATAGGTACAACATGCCTTTGTTGAACATTATAGGACAAACCTCGGATAAGCAATCGTTCACGGTGGCATGGTGTTTTATGGATCGTGAGAAGGATGATAGCTACATTTGGGCATTGGAAACTTTGAAGCTTCTCTACCACGAAGACGAGACTCCCGGGGTTTTAGTGACCGACAATGAGCAAGCAATAATGAACGCCGTGAGGATAGTTTTTCCAAATGCACAAAATTTTCTTTATACTTGGCATATACAGTGCAATCTTAGAAAGAATTGTAGGAATCATATCCAAAATCCAAAGGCAAAGAAAGGCACTAAACGTGAAAATGAGGAAGATGAATGTCTTAGTAAACTAACTAAAGAGGAGAGGGAGAAAGAGAAAAAGAAAGAAGACGAAGAATGGAAAGAAGGTGAGATCAAGTTTGGGTTATTCATGAAAGCGTGGGATAAGGTGGTTTGGTCGATGAGTGTTGCAAGATATGAGATAAACTTGAACGAGTTTGAGGATGAGTAGGGGACTAATTACCCCAAAGTAGTGGAATATTGCAAGAAACAATGGTTGAGGCCACACAAAGAGAGGTTTGTGTATGCTTTTACTTATGACTATACACATTTTAAACTTGAATCCACAAGCATGCTAAAGCAAGCTCATGAGAGACTAAAAGGTCTACTTTTCATAAGTCAAAATGGGATTGTGACGGTGCAACATGCTATCCATGAGTGCACTAATAATAATATCAACAAGATAAAAAAGCAATTCCAAGAAAGTAGCTTCCGGAAGTTGAGGGAGTTAAAAGAGGATAATTGGTTGCTTATTGGTATACATTGCAAGGTCTCGCATTGGGCAATATGTTTTATGATGAAACATCTCGCATTGTATAAAAAGTATAAAAGGTGACCCGAGCACTCATTGTAAGTGTAGGATAATGAAGGCTATCGGACTTCCATGTCGTCATATGCTTGGTAGGTATAAAACTCCCATTCCTCTTGAAGATATCAATCCTTATTGGAAGCAACTATCATTCAAACCGTCTCCAAGAGAAGATCCCGTTGAAGATTTTGGCGACATGGAACTTGGGAGAATAATCCTCGAAAAGTACCCCAAGTTGAATAGGTTCGACAAACAAACTATGAAGCAAAAGTTGATGCCGATTATTTACCCTTTTATGGAAGAACTTCAAAAACCGACGAAACAAGATCCTTGCGGTATACCACCTACCACAAAGACGAGGGCTGAAGAGAGGGAACAAATTAAAAAGTATTTGAGTACAAAATGCGATCCATCTGGACATGTTTATACCGAGGCGCAATACAAGGAGGAGTCGGCTAAAAAGAAAAGAGGTCGTCCGAGGAAAGAAACAACTACACCAACGGTTTCAAACTTGAATCCAAATAGCACTCCACTTCTTGAGAGTCAAGCAAGTGTGGAATTTGTTGGAAAGAAAAGGGGTCGGCCAAGGAAGGATTCAACTACACCAACGGTCGCAAACTTGAATCCAAATGGCACTCTACCTCTTGAGAGTCAAGCAAGCCAAGGAAATGTTTCGAAGAAAAGAGGTCGTCCAAGGAAGGTAGTATAACCGATATTGCAAGAGTATCGTGTACAACTCCCTCAAATTATTCAAGAGTTCGTTATTGGTACCGACGACGTCCCAAAGGATGGAAATTGTGGGTTTCACGTTGTCTCGCAACAATTGGGACACCTAAGTGGAACGTTTGAGGAGAATCTCACCCAATGCCAATGTATAAGAAAGAAGATGGCCGCCCGACTAGAAAAAGACAAGGAGTTTCTGGTAGGCTCGGAAACCTACAATAAAATACTGCAAGTGCACAGTGTCTAACTAGTAGAGAATGACAAGTACATGTCGTTCCCACGAGGAGTGTGAAATACCACTACTAATTAATACCAAGAATAACTAATCAACAGGATGATGTTTAACGATTTTTCAGAAGTTCGAGACGAAATGAAATAATAAATAGTAAAGACGTAACCAAAATGGGTAATGGGTTGTTAGGGTTTTTGATTTCCACCAATTTAATCATATAATTTCTAGTAATCTCTATTTATTACTCAAGACAAATTTCGAAATCAATCTTATGTCTTGGAAGATCGTATGTTAAATTCTAAAATATAGTTTCTCCGCTGTAACCTCCTTCGCTTCATGAGTACTGATTCTAAAAAGCATTACTTATCAATCCTAAAGCATATCACGTCAAAGAATTTAACCCAAGCACGTCATATCAATTGAAAAGTATAAATAATCAAGAAAATCACATAATCAATTAATCACCAAGCTATAAGAAGAGAAATTACTAGTCAATGAATTATTATTAGAGATATCATCGTAGTGTTTAAACAATTAATTGGCTTCCATCTAATCCCTAACGAACGATTTAGCAAATCATGGAGAAAATAAATCAAAATCACAAAACCCTTGTTTCTCCTCTACGGATCTGCAGCAGCAAATCCTTTACGTCTCCCAAAAACCGGCCTCTCCTACTGTTCTTTCTCTGTAGTTTTTTTTTTATGTTGTCTGCTGCGAAGAGTTTGAACTCCAAAATACGAACTAGCCCACTGCATGGCCAAATCCAATACCCATGTCTCGTCAAATCTGGCATAGCACCTTATGTCCATCCCTGGCAACCTCAGTCTAGGCACCGGTTCAGACCCAATACAATTTTCTGTCCGGTTAAGTTTTAGCTTCTTCCCGGAACTTCTAAACTTCGTCACCATTAAGAACAATCAAAAACCATTAAGAAATATTACTGCCGGATCAAAATCTACTGTCTCTGATGTCGGCATCAGTCATGACTCCATGTAGTGCTCGCTGCCATCTCAATTTACCTCAAGATCAATTTATCGTCTGCCTTCCAACTCCTTCTTCGTCTTCTCACTTCTTTACTGCAGCAGCTCAACGCTTCTCATTTCAGTTCACCATCGAATCACCACAGCAATTCCATCTTCCGTCGTTGTATCCCAGACGAACAACACCATCTCTAGCCGTTGCAACTAGCTCGAGAAGTCCATGAAATCCACTTTCAATTCCCATGCAGATATACCCCAAATCCAGTGCTGTTGTAGAGACCTAGACTGACCACTGGTGCCTGCATTCTCTCTCGACTCTCATTCTTCAAGTATGGCCACCAATTGCACTCAGCTCAACCATCTTCATTCACGTCTGCAAAACTTCCATCTACTGTTGCTCACTGTGTTCTCGCCATCTATATTTTCTAATACTCTTCGTAGCCGAGACACCACCAAAACACACAATACGAACTGACACCAATTCAAGTTCACGCTGATCCATGACATACAACCAAGCATCTGTTGCTGCAAAATTATCACAATATGACGAGCCTTCTCACTGGATTCTCAACCCATTCAGCCTTTCCTTTGCTTGATTTCAACACAGGCACATCAGATTCCCTACAACTCCAATTCTACCACTGCCATAACAACACCAACTCGTCTTCGATCACTTCCATGAACCAGTTTCAGTTAAGCCTCCAAAAATCCTTGCTCAAGCACAAACCTATCAGTACGAGCAATTTATTCAATCCATCTCCATTGTTGCGGGCGTCTTCACTTTCCGTGTTCTCTCCATGGTATCTGGCCACGGAAATTGTCTCCACCATCAGCACCGTCACCAAACCCAGTTCACTTCTAAGTCCCAACTCCGGGCACAACCAACTACAGAAATCGTGCCAGCAACACTAGTTCACACACCTTTAAGAATTCATACCGTTCATCTCAGAACTCAGACCCATCGGCATCGGCAGAGAGATTGCCATCTCTATTATTTAACAGTTAAACGAAAAACCTCTCTTGAAAAGAACACATGCTGCTGCTTGGATATAAAATACAAACGACACTTTCTTCAGTTGATAAATATGAGATATTCTTCCTTTCATAATCAAAATTTCTCTGTAAAGCTTTAATCTCCACCGTGAAGAGTTGATGACAGCACTATCAGAATGTGATGGAGAGAGTGCCACGTAGTCCACTTATTACACGAGTCATGAGCTTGGCAGAAAAAAAGACTTTGTTAGCCCACTGTGATGAAAGGGGAACTTAGGCGCAGACCCAAAAAAACAAAAAATTCTTACCGCCAGACCCACAATTAATTTCTGATACAGTCGCATCCATAATTATTTAAAAATATTTAAAACGTACTGAAAGACTCTATTACCTTTCATCGTTTTTGGGCATAATTTTTTTTCTTCTCCGCCGGTTTCTTTCTCTATTCCTCCATTAATCTCTGTAACTGATCTGCAAAGATTTTTTTCTCTATCATTTAAAGAAATAAATCATTTAAAATCGATGATTCAAAGAAGTAAATCATTTTTGACTAAACCCTAGAATACATTTCAACAAAAATGGATGAAACAGACGAAGAAGAAAAAATCAAGTAGAAGAAATAGAAAAAAAATTAATTTCAACAAAAATGGATGAAAAATCAATTTCATACTCTAAAAAACCAACCTAGAAACTACTTACAGTTTACAAATTCTAGAAACAACATTTCGAAAAAAAATGAACGAAACACAAACAAAATCAACATTTTATTTTACTTTGATACTTTCACTTTCAGTTAACGAAAAATAAATGTGCATAACCAGTTATGCAGTACAAAAATAAATGTGGATAACAAGTTATGCAGTACAAAAAAAAAAGTGCATAACTAGTTATGCAGTACAAAGAAAATGTGCATAACCAGTTATGCAGTACAAAAAAAAGTGCATAACCAGTTATGCAGATGCATAAGACATTATGCAGTACAGAACAATGTGCATAACTAGTTATGCAGATGCATCAAAGGTTATGCTTATCATAAATCACTGCAGATGCAAAGAAAATGTGCATAACTAGTTATGCAGTACAAAGAAAATGTGCATAACCAGTTATGCAGATGCATAACTTGTTATGTAGCACAAGTAAAATAAATGTGCATAACCAGTTATGCAGATGCATAAGACATTGTGCAGTACAAAACAATGTGCATCAAAGGTTATGCTTATCATAAATCACTGCAGATGCAAAAAAAATATGCATAACTAGTTATGCAGTACAAAGAAAATGTGCATAACAAGTTATGCAGTACAAAAAAAATATGCATAACATCTTATGCATGTGCAATCAAAGACTCGTGAATGGAGAAATCATGTTTTATACTAGAAAAATGCTACTGATGATTCACATAATTAAACTCTCTGGACATTTATCAAAACACTACAAGAGCAGAGAATGGTGAAATCTTACCTTTTGCTGTAAGATACCGAATATGAGGGGGACGAAGATTATCAAACAAAACACCATTAATCTTATCATTCTGTTTTTATGGAAATGAGGAAAGTTGGATTACCAAAGAGAAGAAATTCCAAATATGAAACAGAAACCCTAGTTTTATTGAGAAGATTATTCAGAAAAGGATTTTGGAAAAGATTTGACAAAGAGAAAAATCCAAATGTTAAAAACGAAGAATCGGAGTTCACCATTGTTTTCTTCTCGCTTCTCTTTGTTCGTCGCTCGAAGAAAAGGGTAGTTTGGCCTTTTAAAAACTGAGAAGCAGAATTTCATAAATTATGGGTCTGCTACGAATTTTTGACGGGAAAATGGGTGCGCGCCTGAACTTTTCTGTCCGTGGGTTTGACAGTGGAAAAATCTGGGAGAATGGGTCTCCCTGTAGTTTTCACATGATGAAATGTCTATGTAACACTTCAATGCTGCTGATATATAAATACCAGGCCAGCCACATTTTATCATTTTTGTCACAAATGTTTCCGATTAATCTGTTTATTCACCAATGATCGAACTCACTCGTACTTTCTACAAAAGCACTAAAATAGCATTATTAGTCAGAATATCGAGTCATAACTA
Organism: Papaver somniferum; assembly: GCF_003573695.1. Lineage (NCBI taxonomy): Eukaryota > Viridiplantae > Streptophyta > Magnoliopsida > Ranunculales > Papaveraceae > Papaver > Papaver somniferum. Next base: position 162,671,130 of record NC_039365.1, on the reverse strand, counting down.
ATATAAATATGAGTATATAACATAGCACCTACGTGCTTATCAACACCCCCACATTTATATTTTGCTAGTCCCCAAGCAAAACAAATAATTGACCCGCTATACAGTTGGTCATATCATAAGAGAGAGTCAGATCGCTACACAACTGATCATAAAATGAAAATTTGAAATACCATACACAAGACCCGCTACACAGCTGGTCATAAACCTAAAAATCATAATGATAATTTTTTTTTGTAAGACCCGCTACACAGCTGATCATCTTTTTTTTTCTTCAAATTTTAGACCCGCTACACAACTGGTCATAAGATGCAATTTATTTATTTTTTTGATGTAGATCCGCTACACAGCTGGTCAATTTTTTTTCAAGATTCCTAACGAGAGTGCCACTCCCCCACACTTAAATATTACATTGTCCTCAACGTAATTGAGTCATCCAACGTAGTAATTAAGGTGGGAAATTATAAAATGCAAAAATTAAACTAATAAAAATAAAAGATAGAGAAAAGGGAACAAATCTGATGGGTTGACTCCCATGAATCGAAAGGTATTTGTTTCCCTGCTTTCAGTAGCTCATAATCTCAAACATGGTGAGGTTGGTACCCCAAAATACGCTGCCAATCATATATATAGAGTCTGAAAAGTTGGGGATCAACCCAGCTAATCCGGTCAGTTGAAAATATGAACCTGCAGTAAGAATGATTAATACCCGGAGAGCAAAAACTGAATTCAATCTTATTCAATACATTATTTGAACCTGCCCAACCATATGTGATAATGTGAAGTAAATCAGATTCACAGTTAACACATCGTTTAAAGAATTGAACAGTTGTTGCACTCCTTAAATCCGGCTCTAAGTCCGGGAAAATAACTTGTGCAGATGATATTGGTTCGAACTCACCGGTATCAATATGTTTGACATTCAAAAAAGCTTTTAGAAAATTATTAGATGGATCCGAGGAGCAAGGGCTCAACATAATAATGATATCATGACTAATTGACCCATTATCATCTAAAACGGTTTCATTATTAAGGGTCAAGGTCAGAGCTTTCTCAACAAATGGAACTAGTCGAGACTTGGTAAGAACTAGAGGTTGTAGTTTGGGCTTTCATTTACTAGCGTCTAGCAGAGGTGTGGAGTCTAACAAAGCATTGACCTCACAAATAACACTATCATCATCAAAATCATACCCAAAATGATATAAGCAAACCTCTAATGTATCTTCCAAGTCGCTTTTGCAAAAGCTTTGCGAGTGCATAATTTCTCGCCCGCTCCTCTTCAGACTAAGGTACCTAAAAAAAATCAAACAAACTGCGTAAAAAGAAAGTAAGGAAAATCTGAAAGAAAAATAAAAATAAATTATGTACAAATTAAAACTAAAAATAAACTATATACAATGATATTAACTAGAGAGTATTTTGCAACCACTCCCCGGCAGCGGCGCCAAAAACTTAGTAGGCTCGGAAACCTACAATAAAATACTGCAAGTGCACAGTATCTAACTAGTAGAGAATGTCAAGTACAGGTCGTTCCCACGAGGAGTGTGAAATACCACTACTAATTAATACCAAGAATAACTAATCAACGGGATGATGTTTAACGATTTTTCAGAAGTTCGAGACGAAATGTAATAATAAATAGTAAAGACGTAACCAAATTGGGTAATGGGTTGTTAGGGTTTTTGATTTCCACCAATTCAATCATATAATTTCTACTAATCTCTATTTATTACTCAAGACAAATTTCGAAATCAATCTCATGTCTCGGAAGATCGAATGTTAAATTCTAAAATATAGTTTCTCCGCTGTAACCTCTTTCGCTTCATGGGTAGTGATTCTAAAGCATTACTTATCAATCCTAAAGCATATCACGTCAAAGAATTTAACCCAAGCACGTCATATCAATTGAAAAGCATAAATAATCAAAAAAATCACATAATCAATTAATCACCAAGCTATAAGAAGAGAAATTAGTAGTCAATGAATTATTATTAGAGATATCGTCGTAGTGTTTAAACAATTAATTGGCTTCCATCTAAACCCTAAAAAACGATTTAGCAAATCATGGAGAAAATAAATTAAAATCACAAAACCCTTGTTTCTCCTCTACGGCTCTGCAACCGCAACTCCTCTTCGTCTCCCCAAAATCGGCCTCTCCTCCTGTTCTTTCTCTGTAGTTTTTTTTTTATGTTGTCTGCTGCGAAGAGTTTGAACTCCAAAATACGACCTAGACCACTGGAAGGCCCAGTCCAATACCCATGTCTCGTCAAATCTGGCCATAACACCTTATGTCCATCCCTGCCCCTGGCAACCTCAGTCTCGGCACCAGTTCAGACCCAATACAATTTTCTGTCCGGCTAAGTTTCAGCTTCTTCCCGGAACTTCTAAACTTCGTCACCGTTAAGAACAATCAAAAACCATTAAGAAATATTACTGCCGGATCAAAATCTACTGTCTCTGATATCGGCATCAGTCATGAATCCATGTAGTGCTCGCTGCCATCTCAATTTACCTCCAAGATCAATTTATCGTCTGCCTTCCAACTCCTCCTTCGTCTTCTCACTTCTTTACTGCAGTAGCTCAACCCTTCTCATTTCAGTTCACCATCGAATCACCACAACAATTCCATCTTCCGTCGTTGTATCCCATACGAACAACACCATTTCCAGCCGTTGCAACTAGCTCAAGAAGTCCATGAAATCTACTTTCAATTCCCATGCAAAGATACCCCAAATCCAGTGTTGTTGTAGAGACCTAGACTGACCACTGGTGCCTGCATTCTCTCTCGACTCTCATTCTTCAAGTATGGCCACCAATTGCACTCAGCTCAACCATCTTTATTCACGTCTGCAAAACTTCCATCTACTGTTGCTCATTGTGTTCTCGCCATCTATATCTTCTAATACTCTTCGTAGCCGAGACACCACCAAAACACACAATACGAACTGACACCAACTCGAGTTCACACTGATCCATGACATACAACCAAGCATCTGTTGCTGCAAAATTATCACAATATGACGAGCCTTCTCACTATATTCTCAACCCATTCAGCCTTGCCTTTGCTTGATTTAAACAGTCACATCAGATTCCCTGCAACTCCAATTCTACCACTGCCATAACAGCACCAACTCGTCTTCAATCACTTCCATGAACCAATTTCAGTCAACCCTCCAAAAATCCTTGCTCAAGCACAAACCTATCAGTACGAGCAATTTAATCAATCCATCTCCATTGTTGCAGGCGTCTTCACTTTCCGTGTTCTCTCCATGGTATCTGGCCACGGAAATTGTCTCCACCATCAGCACCGTCACCAAACCCAGTTCACTTCTAAGTCCCAACTCCAGGCACAACCAACTACATAAATCGTGCCAGCAACACTAGTTCACACACCTTTAAGATTTCATACTGTTTATCTCAGAACTCAGACCCATCGGCATCGGCAGAGAGATTGCCATCTCTATTATTTAATAGTTAAACGAAAACCTCTCTTGAAAAGAACACATGCTGCTGCTTGGATGTAAAATGAAAACGAGACTTTCTTCAGTTGATAAATATGAGATATTCTTCCTTTCATAATCAAAATTTCTCTGTAAAGCTTTAATCTCCACAGTGAAAAGTTGATGACAGCACTATCGGAATGTGATGGAGAGAGTGCCACGTAGTACACTTATTACACGAGTCATGAGCTTGGCAGACAAAAGAATTTTTTAGCCCACCATGATGAAAGGTCTGTGTAACACTTGAATGCTGTTGATATATAAATACCAGGCCAGCCATATTTTACCATTTTTGTCACAAATGTTTTCGATTAATCTGTGTATTCACCAATGATCGAACTCATTCGTACTTTCTACAAAAGCACTAAAATAGCATTATTAGTCAGAATATCGAGTCATAATTAATATAAATATGGCTATATAACATAGCACCTACGTGCTTACCAGTTTCATATCTCAATGATGCTATAAGGTTCGATGGAGAACAAATAAGTGACTTTTAAAGAATTGTTTACTAGTGTTAAAGGTCTGGAGGGAAATGCACCGATCAAATGGGAGCATTGGATGAGAATATCGGAGTGTGGACATCTATTGGAGGATACGTGATCATGCGTGGTACATTTTTTTATTAAAGGACTATCTATAACATTTACACCGAAACATGCGGTTTGTGTGAAGCAACTCAAGCATAAAAGAATTGATATGGCTTTGGTGGAATTGATATGCGGTTTATGAGATCAACATGGACCTTTGGAATGTTTTAGATGAGTCTAGGGAACGTCCCATAGATTTGACTAAAGGAGGTTTAATAGATTTGAATGAACTCCCTCCAATAGATTTGAGTGATGATTGATTATGGTTAGGAACAAAGGAATATTTTTGGAGTACTTTTATAATCGCATTCGTGTTTTGTGTAATGTGCTTTGGAGTACTACAAATGGATGAAATGGATGTGGTTTTTTTGGTGTATACTACTTTGGTCGGCAATGTATTTATCACACGACCCTGCCGACCGTCCCAGGGTCGGCATATTATAAATTCGTCAGGATGCCGGCTGCACTGCATGACAACACAGGAAAAAAGGACTTGGACGGTCGGCAAGGTTATTTCCCTCCTACAGTGCCGACTGTCCTGGAGTCGGCAAGGTCTGGATTTCCCCAGGTAGACGGATTTTTTGTAGTCGGCATGGTTTATGAGGACAACCATGCCGATCAAAACAGAAAAAAAAAATATTGTTCCTGGATGTTCTTACACATTGTAGTCGGCAGGGTTTATGAGGAGAACCATGCCGAATATACATGCGCCGGCAGGGTTAGTAAACAGTTAAGTGTCGATTATTAATCTGCCGATACGCTTTGAATTTCATATTATGCCGACTAAAATCGAATATAATGATTCTTAAAAACTTAAAAAACTTTTGAAACTTAATTAGAACATACAAGTCTTTAAAACTTAATTAGAGCGTACAAACCTTAATTAAAGCATACAAACGTTAAAAACTTAACCCTGACATATTTGGGACATAGATAGTATATTTTTCCGGTACACAATTTCTTAGGAGAGGTAATTAGCTTCATCTTACCGTCACAACATGGATCTGTGCATGGTAGAAGGTTGATTTTAGAAACTTCATCTTCATACGGAGCTAGGCGCTCATCTATCCAATAGAAAAACCCACAACAAGTGCATTTTGAAGCATACGGCTGATATACATATTCTAATGCAGATTTCATGAAAAATAAGAATCCCTTACAACCTTCAATAGTGCATTTGCTTCCTTCAAAGGGACAGTCGTTTGCAAAATGACCACTTAGTGTACAAAGACTACAAATATTTGGTTGTATTGCACTTGAAACTTCCATTCTTTATGCAATGTTGAAGATGAAGTTGAGAATGCTTTTATAATAACAACACACCTAATATCTTGATTTTGAAATTTATAGCCGTTGAGCATCCAATGGCTTGTACTTTGTACCTAAAAAGTAATATTTTTATACTACTAACATTTAGGTCGGCAAGGTCTAGATTTCAAACCATTCCGACTACCTATCCCTGACATCATTATAACATATAGCATGGGATGGTCGCAAGGTCGGGCTTACAAACCATGCCGACTTACTGCAACTCTAATATTTTTTAAAACTGCACAAAAAAAAAAGAATAAGTTCTAAAACAACTGAAATTGAAAATTAACATAAGTTTAACAAGTCTAAAACCAAAAACTAACAGTTCAAAACATAATGTAATAGTTCAAACCATAATCTAAGTTTCTAAAGCAAGTAAAACATAATAAAGTTTAAAAATTTCATGAATCCTTCTCATTGTTGTTATCTTCCTCCCTATCACTAGCTTTTTCACCATCACTAGCTTTTCACATCCTCCCCATCACTAGATTTTTCACCATCACTAGTTTTTTCACCAGCATCAACTTTTGCTTTTCCCTTATATGGACCTATGTAGTCATCGGCCTCGTTGTAACAGGGGTTTACTCCAGAAAAGTCACATGCCCTGAAAAAAGTTCTTGGATCAACCTCCTCTTCTTCCTCCTCTGATGATGTGCATTCTTCATAGTTGAGGGGATTGCTAGGACTGTTCATAAACCTTAGAAATTCTTCAAGATTTTCCTTACCCATCGAACATAACTTTCTTACCGGGCAATTCTCTTCAGTTTCATCTTTAGGATCTTCTAAATTGAGATTCCGTCAACAAATCCTAATAGCTCTTCTGCATTGTTAACAAGACAAGGTAGATCTTCTTTTTTTTCCTCTGGGAACCTAAACAAAGCACAAATAAAAGATATAAATTTTTACACATTGAAACATAGTTCTGGTCATATGGTCGCCAAGGTCGAGAATCTATACATTGCTGACTAATACTTACTCCGCAAGGTTGTAATCATATACCAAGCCGACCAACACACAGTCGACAAGGTCCTATACAAGAAAGATGCCGACGGTTAGCTCAGGAAATTAAGGTTTCTGTGACCTAAAGTCAGCATGATACAAGTCTAATACAATGCCGACTAGATGTTTGTCGGCATGGTTGGTTATTATACCCTGCCGGCCCTGGTTATTGTCTAACCTAATATAACAATCATACAACACATCAGAATAACAGGTTTGAGTTTAGAAATCACTTACAATCTTTTCTTCGCCCGTAGAGGTTTCTTTTCAGCATCTTCAAGGATTGCATTCTTTGGTTTACTCGTTCCAACTCTTCCCTCTGATTTGGATCTTTTCATGTTACCTGCTGAATCTCTCTTGCTACTGGATCGTTTAGAATCAACCATTTTTTGTAGAAAATCAAAATTGAAAATTTTGGTTGGATAGAATAAGATGAAGGAGGGAGAAGAGGAGAGGGATTAGAGAAGATAGATTAGAGGAAGATTAAACAATTTTTAGTTTTTAAGTTTAGGGTTTAGTTTTAGGTTAATTAGTGCAGGGGTACTAAAGTAACTTTACCACGTTTTGGCCCCCCTTAGTAAGGGCACTAGTCCATTTAAATTTGGGTATATCTCAATTAATCTGGGTATACCCCGATCTCGCCAAGTAATTTTAGTTCGAAAGTTTAACTATATTCCGGAAAATATTTTTATCGTGAAAGTTAAACAGGCAAGTGGTACCATATACACTTGTACTTTTCAATTTTATCCATGTAAGAGCAACCACAATCATAAACGGGACTAAAGACCAAACGCCATACCAAAAGCTAAATTTATTTGGCATTTTCAGAGGTCAAGCGTAGTGGTGAAAGACTAAAATTTAGTCAGGCGAACAAAATAACAACGTATGAAATGGAACGGATATACAATGAGCGTACAATGGTCAGGCGTTGGTATTGTGGGCGTATGTATGGGACGAATGTATTTTGAACGCCTGGTGTTGGGCGTGAGTATTACTAACGCCTGGCAACAGACGGAAATGAAAGACTACGCCCAATCAGCAGACGGAAATGAAATACTACGCCCGATCAGCAGGCGGACTTATAGCAAACGTCTTGTTGGGGGAGTAATTATTGTATATGTTGGGCGGTGATAGTATATGCGCTTGATGTGAGGCGCTAATAATACTCTCGCCCCAATCAGGCGCTGATAATACTCTCGCCTCAATCAAGCGCCCTTTATATCACCGCCCCATCTCAAGCGCCCTTTTAATAAACGCCCCACTGTCAAGCGGCCCTTATACTTACGCTTAAACCATACGTTCATTATATCTTCGTCCCACTATACTTGGGTTTGGTCTGGGTTGACAACTAGTTTTAGTCTCAAACCCTAAAATCCAGACCAAATATGCTTATAGTCTGTTCCACTACGCTTCCAATCCTGACCAAATTTGGGTATAGTCCCTAATTATGATCGTGATTGTGGATGCTCTAAGGAAGCAATTAAACTGGAATAGAAATCGACTATACTTCAATCCCACCGTAATTACTTTTCAGCAATATTGTTGCCTACAAGCACGAGCACTGTGGACTCTCTCCACAATCAAACTATGCAAACGAACCAAATCTAGGCAAATAGAACACGGATCGAGTATCAATCTAGCGGTCAACAATCTCCTACTTTTATACACCAAACAACTTTCAATTCTCAATCCGAACAACATTATACGGACCAATCAACTTCGAGAATTTCTAATCTAACGATCAATAGATAAAACACAACTCTCATACGGATTGGCCTCCAATCTAACAGACATAATCGAACCAAGGAACTTATAAATCTCATCTCTTTGGGAAACAAACACAACAAACACACAATCAAAATCGTTGAAATCATAAATTCACAGCAGACAAATTTGTGTAGAGAGAAAAAATAATGTCAGGAAGAGGAAAAGGAGGAAAGGGTTTGGGAAAGGGAGGAGCAAAGAGGCACAGGAAGGTGTTGAGAGATAATATCCAGGGAATCACTAAACCAGCTATCAGAAGGTTAGCAAGAAGAGGTGGAGTCAAACGCATCAGTGGTTTGATTTATGAAGAAACTCGTGGTGTTCTTAAGATCTTTCTTGAGAATGTGATTCGTGATGCTGTTACCTACACTGAACATGCCCGAAGAAAGACTGTCACTGCTATGGATGTTGTCTATGCTCTCAAGAGACAAGGAAGAACTCTCTACGGATTTGGGGGTTAGGGTTTGTTTTTTTCTATCTTGTAAAGAATGTTGAGACTAGGGTTTCAATTCGTAATCTTTGAAATTGACTTGATGAATGTGAAATGTTTGGAGTAGCAGTGGAAATCAGCTATAATTGTCTGTTTCAATTCTGTATCGAATTCCTGAGTTTACTTAAATTTGTTTCTTTAACTTCGCTGCTCTTCTATTTATGTTTTTGCTTAACTCATATATTATCTACCCAAACTCTTTCTTTGATGAAGATTTGGGTTGGTATCAAATACTGGATCTAATTTCAATTTCGTTAATTTCGTTAGGTTTATGTAAAAAATGTTGAAATTAGGTCTAAATTCGCTGTTCTTTTTGGGATATTAACTTGATTGATAAGAGTGTAATGGTTGAATATCAACCAGAAATTTGAAATCTTATTGTTTTTAATCAATGTGCATCTTGTCCTACTTGCTGATCCCTGCTTAATGTTACCTGATGATTAGAGTTTTTATTGCAATATAGGTGTGGTTGATGGTTTTGTTGAAATTTTACGCAAACTGTCACTTTGTACCATTCATCAAATGGTCCTATCTGCTAGAATTTCTGAATCACTAATTACAAATTCTTGATTACATGAGTTAGATCTGTGATAACATTTTACTCAGGGAATTTATCTGCTTCTAACTTCTTTGTTGTGTATGTTTGTATCTTGTATGTCATAGATTAGCAAATTGGTGTAAGATCAATTTTGGGTCAACGAGATTTGATTGCAGTTGTTGGCGAAGCAAAATAGCAATCGAGGAACTTCAACTGTTTTGGGCTGGCACTGAAAGTTGCCTGTGCAAGAGTGGGTTGTTACGAGGAGGTAATTTTGTCCACATGACTGCATCTAGGCTTCATTTTTATCTATCAAATATTCAAACTGAAGACACTGATCTTTAATTATAGATTGTTGATTTCTCGTCCATTTATGATGATAGAAATCTCACTTCGCCCCAATTGCCATTGGATAGTCATATGTTACTGTTTTTTCAAGAATGTAAAACATCAACACATTTCTGGACAATTTCTTCATCTCAAACAATACATGTAGGTCGCCCATAATGCTTGTTACTTAAACTGCGTGACACATTGAGCTGAGAAGGAACTAGAGTGATTAGACAGTTATTTGTCACCTTATAACAAATGTTTCGGCATCACGTTCTTGTTGTGCCAAGGGCGTTTTCCGCCTTGAGGGAAATCAACCTATTTTATTAGAGAGGCCGTGCTGTGTGTTTGATAGCACATGTGTACATTCTAAACAGTTCATCTCTTTCTTCCCAATCAAATCATCTTGTTCCAGAGTTTGCATGTGATTATACCACATCTGTTCTTCTAAGCCATTTCTCGCAAGATTTCTGGACCCTTTTTTCTTCATTTTATTTTTGCTAGGACCTTGGTTGTTTACTGCAGGGTTGCAGCGGATTGTTTATTCTTTTTGCTAGGGGATGTACATCATCAGAAATTAAAGAAACTTGGTTGACTTGATGATGTACATCCCCAAAGCCTATCGAATTCTTTTTGGTTTTGGTCCTGTAATAAATGTTTGACTGAGGAAATGGTAGTTTGCCACCCAAAAAAGCTTCAGCATGTTAAATGTTTCTGTATTAATCGGTATCATCACTCACACCTAACCTTAAGAAGAATATATGTGCTACTTGAATTTCATTTGTCGAAGGAATTTAACCCTAGAAGAAAGTTCTGGAGCACTTTCAGATAGGCTTTGGGGATGTACATCATCAGCTTCTGCTTTCAATCCGGTGGAGGAAAGAGCACTCTGAATAGCAGATGACATGTAAAGCTCTCAATTTATTCATACCATCAAACAAAGTGTTTATTGCTTCAAGTTTCACCTCTCAAGGTTCTGCCTTCCTATTTTGTTACTTTCTATAAATTAGCTATGGAGCAGGTCTTCTTTTTGCACACTTGGCTTTTATTCCATTCTGCGAAACAGGCATCATGGATTTCCTTGCAAGTAAGCTGACGAGATATCTCCAGGACTTGATTCTGCTCTTCAGGAAAATGCATTTTTTTATTTTCCAACATTGATTGCGTGTGGCTCTTTTATCAGACCTTAATTGATTAAGATTTTGCTTTCAGATGCTTCTTGAAACACCTTTCAGCTTGATCTCGAGGCTGCCAGAGAGTAAGCACTCTTGTATACTATGTGCACGGTCATGCAATAAGCTCAGTTTGGGCCCCCCAATATCTCTTTTGAGGGATGTCGGGAGCTTAAGATGACTGCAGAACATTGGTTTAGACATTAACAAGTGTTGATAATAACAATCTATAAACAAAAACTTGTCTTCGGCTGTGAGGTCCCTTTGTCTTGATGGTGGTTTTGGTTGGAAATTACTTCAGGTCATGCTATAACTTTGTAAATTTACTAGTCATCCACATTTTCTTCCTGTATCATTGATATGCATCTGCATCTCTATATATATTCAATTTATATAATCTAATTTTATACCAACTGCTGAGAGAGATAACGAGTCCCCAATTTTCTAAATGTTACATCTTTTATACGCTTTTCAACTTTCAAGATCCTTCCGAAGGAGTAACTTGGATTCCAAAAGAACAATTTTGATTTGCATCTTTAACATAATTAAGGTTATCAATAGCTAGTAGTATTTGCTTGTCTTACATGTCTTAGTTCATAAGGTCCAGACAATGCTGAATTTAGACTTTCATGAGCGTTGCAGAAGCTGTATTGAACCATCAATTCAAGAATGGTACTGTTTTAAAGTACTGAGGCTAAATTGGAAGGTTTTGATTTTTTTTTTCTTTTCTGTTTTACGAACTATGTGCTTTTTACTTGTTTCACTACTCTTGACAACAAGGTTTTGCCTCCCTTTATACTATGCCCACGTAGACCATGATAGCATTATATATTTTCCGGTCAGTCGGAATCTATTATGTACAATATTATTAACATTTTGATGCCATGAATATACAATTCATAGACAAGAAACAAGAAAGAGATTGAGATTGAATGAATTGAATGGTCTAAAATGATGAATATGCATGCCTTACCTTTTAGGCCTAACGCAAAACCATATGAACTATTACTGATGCAGTAAAAGTTATCAACTACTTTGGACATGCATACATAAATATCTTGATACCGACGCAATTAATTTTAGTTTTAGTTATTTCCAAATTTCATCCGGCTGAGTGTTGTTTGCAACCCTTGGGTAAGTAGTGTTGGGAGCTTCGTTTAACAATGTTTCGGCATAAGTAGCAGTAATGCTTTTGGCAAGACCAGCAGAATATATGGTTGTTATTGGCTACCTGTTTCATTTGCAACAAAATAGTTATGTCAGTGTAGCATCCAGGACTTTTCATAACAAATTCCACATTACTAATTGGATTCCTTATATATACTTGTAAAAGTTTACATCACTCACCTTCGCGTTCATTTGACGGCAAATTGGACATGACTGAGCATGGCTTGCTGGATTTTCAGTTTGTATCTGATTTAGCATCTGCCGTTCCCGATGCAACAGGAATGCCTGTCATCGTCTCATCTGGGCTTCCCTCCGACGCTCCCGACGCAACCGTTCTGCTTGTGTCTCTCGACGATTGGGATCACGGTCGAAAATGCCACAATTGTTGATGCAGTGACCTCTGTCATATGCCTCCCCACATTTATAACAGAAATCCTGCTGACATATCGAGCAATGCATGTGGTTACAACCTGCTGTTCGGGAGATTGCCATCAAGCAGCTAGGGCATTGCTTAGAAATGCGCATTATTTCCTCCACATTGAAAAGCTGATTCATCATGTCCATCTCTTTACGCTGTTGTTTACTCAGTAGTTGAGTTTTCATTAAGGGCTGACGATTCTGCGCAAGTAATGACAAAGTATCAGCTCTTTACATAACTTGAGAAAATCCAAGTGATCTTAGAAATAGACATGTTCTGGATTAAGTCTCCATATATATGTTACCCGCAAGAACTTGAGCTTCTCTTCTAATGTCATACATTGAGCTCCAACATGAAGTCGACCTCTACAAAGACCACAAAAGGTAAAGAAGCACTTGGGACATTGGGCAAGGTGGTCCTCGTCCTCAAAACAAGCCATGTCACATCTGGGGCAATAGACTAAATCAGACATTAAATCAAGTGTCTTCTGAAATAGAAGCGACTCCCACTGTTCAAAATTTTCATCCCCAAGCAAGTTTTTAACCAAACCAGGTGGAACTAGTTCCCTGCATTTTATTTGCGGACATAATATTGCCATGCTTTCCTTTGCGTGCATGGTTGAATATGTCTCCATGCAATTGCGACAAAAGAAATGCTTACATGGCAATCTTACAAATTGGATTCCTGTTAAGTTGAAGGAGAAACGTCACGTCATTGCAGGGCAACATGAAATACTTAATATACTACAGTATAACGTTGTGGATTGCAAACGAGAATATGAATTACAAATTTCAAATTTGAGATACCTGCATATCCACTTAGACAAATGCAGCATTCATGTAGGTTTTGGCAGAATTTCTCGGTTTGTCGTCATTATAGTTCAGTATTGAAGGTATATCCACATCGGGAGAGACATTTTCTGAAATGGCACGTCTGTCTCCAGTATCATCTGCCTTTTCAAATGAAGCAAACAGTATTCCGTTATCAAGGTCTAAGTAGGACAGACATGAATTTTGTAGCCAATCCACCCATGGATACACAATTTCCTGCCCTGATTGACCCTTCCAAATTGTATCCAACATTTGACACACAGGCTAGATATCCTAATAGCATCCAGCCATTGAACAGAGATGGTAAAAAAAAGGAGCAGAATGGGTAGGATATGCCTTGGGTAGCAAACATGTTAATACGATTGGGAGAAGATACTGGACTTTGAAGGAGTGAAGGAATCCGTTCAAATTATCAGCTATTTCAATTGCTTCACTGCATATTCCGCCAAGTCCGACCTCTCCACAAAATGAGTCAGTCTTAGTAGACATTACAAATTTATCAGAAACTTCAATATGTATATTTATCTGCAGAAAAAAAAAAACTTCAATTATTTAGAAAACAAAATTGTTTGATAAGTTTATTTGCGACGCTGATTAAACTGGGTGCTTGCGGAACCTTGAAAGATTGTAAGCCGTCTTCTCTGTCAAGTACAATGACATTTTCGCCATATATAGCTTCCATTGCTAGTATCTGCATGCAAAGAACAACCTTGACATGAAAAAGAGAAAACTTGCTTTACAGAATTAATAGATGGAATGGAAGTCATAAACCATATATAGTTCCGAATGCACCAATAAATTTTGGTTCCATGCATGCACATTGGTGTGTCATCATCATTGTACTAACATCGATATAGTTCCCCGAATACAAGCATACGCAACTGTTCCCATATGCATGCTTAACTATGAAAGTTGAGCAAGAGAAACAAAAGAAACCAACTTTTGGAGTTATAAATATTTACCTCCTCTTCTTGCAACTTATCATTAACATTAAGTTGTTCTTCTGACAATTTAGGTTCTTGGGCTAACAATTTAATATATTCTAAACGACTAAGAATATCATCAATTTCATCTTTAGATTTCTCACTCCCTAGCACTTCCTCCTCCTCCTTGATAAAAACTGATAAACCCACTACGGATTCTGTTCTTTTGACAACATGGGGTTGATGATTTGGATTAAACCCATTAGACTTGGGAGGCGGAGCTGATTCTAGAGAAGGTTGGATGAATTCTGGAATGGTTGAAAAATCAATATTTAGTTGTTGCTGTGAGGGGAGATCATTGTAAGGTTTAACAACCCACTTCTTCTCATAAATGATACCTTGTTTGGGCTTTCGTTGCTGGCTCCTCCTCCTATCCTTGTTCATAATGAATTCGTTCAGCAAGCTCGCGGGGAAAAAGAAAAAAAAAAGCGACTGTACTTAATAAGGGCGAGCACCGAGAGAATCTTTCGGAGACCAACTACAATGTCCCATGCAAACTTGGAATTTCTGGAAAATCACTTATCTAAGAAATCTTAATCTTTTTTCGACTCGAACTCCATTTTTACTTCGGATAGAAACTATATATAAATATTATCCATGTATATATACCACTCAGGATTCAGGAATAAAGAATTTCAGAAGAAACTTTTTAACTCTAAGAGCCTTTAAATAAACCCGTTTTCTCTCGCTACTTCTTCTCTGCTTTCTCTAACCATGGCTGCTGTCACAACATATCGTGGACCTCGTCTCAACTGCAATCTCCATCTAGAACTGAAGCACCTAGGCAGCAATTTTCATCCAGGGGAGAATAACAAAGTGAAGTCTAACCTTGGTTTATTGTAGTTTACTTAACAAAGAAGGAGAGCGACATTATTATCCCTCCTTCGGATTTCGATAGTAATTTGTTGACAGAATTATTAGGATATGACGGAATTGTTATAAATTATGTTCCACAGAACCGAGATGTTTCTCTAAGTGATAGTATCCAGATACGGGCCTGAGGCCGTGCAGGAGGTGCCACCTCACAGGGCCCGGCTCTGACGAGGACCTTTTTTTTTCTTCCAAAATCTGATACCCTATCTCCATAAGTTAAATAAGAATATTTTAGCCCACATATATATTAAGAACGATTTTTTGGGACCATGGTTTTATTTTGGGTAAAAACATTAGAAGTAAATTTAGGTCACCCCTTATCTAGATATTCATATTAATACCTAAATTGCCCTCCTGATTAATTTTGGGTAATGATTAGTTAGTGTTGATAATAGTTAGTGTAATGATTAGTGAGATGATTAAGTTCAAGATAATTAGAGAGATTAAAAAATAAGATGTTTTTTTTAAAAGAAGTAGAATTATTGAGAGAGTAAAGTTAGAGAAGATGAAGAAGGAAAACATGAAAAACGATGGATTTTACCAACCACAACCGGAGGAAGGGTATTTGGGTACCCAGGTATGCTTCAAACTTAGATAATGTTGGCTGAATTGCTCCAAATTTTCAAAAAACTGTAAATTTTTAGAGTAGATTTGGACTTGTTCGGTTACCTTATGTGAAGAATAGGTTACCGAACTCATCTGAAAGTGTAGTTCGGTTACTTCTTCAAAACACACAGGTTACCGAACTCGCTCTTTAATGGAGGTTTTAGTCGTTCGGTAAACAGACATGTTACCGAACTTTGTTTATAGGATTTACAGAGTAATGTTCGGTTGGTTCGCAAACTTTAACCCAACAACATATCTAACCGAACTCCACATGTATGGAATTAGTGAAGAGTTCGGTTTGTCAAGATTTTTTGCGAACAAACCGAACAGAGTATGTAAAGTTCGGTTAAATCATAACTCAACATAGTGGGAAAAATAACACAGTTTGGTTACATTTTTTTTTGAATTGTGGGTAGAGTTCGGTTACTAACTAGTTTTAGAATCTTTTGCGAACCAACATAACACAATATATTGGTTTTAAATGAGGAGTTCGGTTAAAACTATTTTTTATGAACCAACCGAACACAATATATCGGTTTTCAATGAGGAGTTCGGTTAAAACTATTTTTTACGAAACAAAAAAATAAATTCGTGATAACAGAAGTGTTCTTCGTGTTCTTAGTTTCAGAATGTTCGGTTACAAAACTAGTCTTGTTTAAAACTATTCCTAACCGAACATGCCACTTTAACTTCCATTTAAACCATGTTTTAATGATTTCTACTCAATTTACCCAATCATTTGATGATTTCTACTCAATTTATCCTATCAAAAAACGAATTAAAAACGATTGATAGGTTTTTCAATCGATCGAGGAATGTCAAGGAAAGAGAGAAGAAGAAGAGAATATTTTTTTTTTCAAAACTAAAAAGTTTCGATTCCCCTTTTGTTTTTGATTTTGATTTGGTTAATAGATTCATTTGTATTAGATATATACGATTAGATTTATATAGTTATTAGGTTTGTTTTAATTTAAATTAAAGTAAAGAGTAAATGCGTATTTACCTAACTTTAGGACACCCCTTATAAATATAGGGAGGTTGGCCTAATAAGACCATGGTCCCCGAAAAAACCATGGTCCCTAAAAAATCGTTCTATATTAAAGTCTACTTCTGTTTTGTTTAAGCCCATTAACCAAGCCTGGTTCACTATTTCACACTTCCTTCTAAAAACAGACAGAATTCACTCTATGTTGTACGTTAAGTTGTTAGCTATCGTTAACCTGCTAGCTATTCATGGGTAAAAAATATTGCCATTTAGGATATGCTCGACTTAATATACATTCAAGTCGAAGGAAATGAACATATACAGAACTAATACTCTAGCAGAGAGAGACAAAAAATGGGAAAGCACTTTATTATGTCACTTAGTCTCAAATACATGACACAATTTGGATAACTTGGCCTATATAAAGAGCGGTGAGGATCCGTCCTTAGCAGAGATAAATCCAGGGTTGTGGTTTGCTTTCAAAACTCTTGCATTTGTGTCACTACACCTTCCGCCAAATTGTCCTCCATTATTACCTAATTTCAGGAATCAGAGAAAAAAAAGAAAACTGAAACCTTTCACTTCTTCTCGCAGACTTCCCAATTCCAATCTCGATTTCATTAGAAGTTAGATTGCTCACGTGAATCATCTCTATAAGTTTTTATCTCTGATTTGCATACCCCATTTTCCTTTGTTCAATGTGTTTCTGAAAATTTATTGAAATTTAATCGTTTTTGATGAAAAACGATCGGTATTGACTGTTTGATTGCACTTAATCAATGTCGAATATGGTGTCGATTTTTTTCCTTGAATCAGTTTATGACTTTTGGTTTATGATTTCTGTCTGTAAGCCACTGGAACTTCACCTTTGTCTTCGATAAAACTATGATAATCTCAATACCATCTGAAACCGTACCAGAACAGTCACAGTATGTAAAGATGGACAAAGTCACCAAGAAAATAAGTGCCCCCTAGGATGGAATACTTACTTGGGCATCAACTGTACAGAAAATATTTGAAAGCAACAACTTTAAAAACAAACTGATAGAAATACTAATGATGATTCATCCCTGCTTCAAACAGGTGATCATCAAGTCTGGAAATTTTCATCAGTTTTTTTGATTGCAATTATTGACATAAATTTGTTGAAGCATTATGACTATGAAGCTTAAGATTTTGTCGTATATTTCTAATTTTATGGTTTTGTTTACTTTGGTTTCTGACATTGTAAGGTTTTGAACTCCATTATAACAATATCAGGCTCTGTAGGATGATAACATCCACAAATTAGGGTGAGTTAATCCACTTAATTTATAATTGACTCACATGGTAGTTAATCCATTATGTGAGTTGTGTGAGGCAGTGAGCAGTGGTAACAAATTAGCAATTTTAAAACTTAGCTGGAGTTATGAATTCGTGTATTTTTAATGAAACCAAGGAAAACATTTGGTACCCACAGAATACACATATGTTTGTTTCTCATTAGGAAAACTATCACGGAAAGATATATATACTACGTTTTTCCATATGTTTGTGTATTGAACATCACTGAAGTAGTAATTTTTTCCATTTCGGTACCTCTTAATAATAGAAGATGATGTGTTGTAGACTTGCATGTGGGTCGAAGGTGACACCCTTAATTTACACTTCCAAGATTACAAATCAAATTCGATTTTGTCCTAAGGAATGTTATGAGATTTAATTGCTTCCAGTTCAAATCCAGGTTTGTTTGTAGGTTGTGCGTTTTTCTCATTAAATCATTGGTATAGTGTGTGGTGTTATCAGAGCATTTATCACTGACTTGAAAGATGAATCTTGGGTTGTTATTATCTTGAAAAAAACAATAAAAGCAACAAAAAAAAAATGATTGACAACTTTTTTTTGCCTGAAATTGTTCTCATGCTCCAACACTGAAAAAAAGGGCTTAAACCCTAGCAACACATAAAACTTCAGAAGAACCGATCAACATTTTATTTTTCGTTAGTATTGAAACCATTATTGAAATTTGAATTTGAAATGAATCAAGGAGGTAGTAATTATTCCTCTTCTGTGTTGCGTTTCTTTGAATTTCAAGTAGATTGAATTGATTTGGAAGATTGGATTATCAATGTTGTAATATTTTCCATATGCATCTATTGTTTGAAGGTGCATGCATGGCAGACACTTCTATGGAGGGACCTGCTAAGGACGGAAGAAATGCAAAGTAAAAAAATGGAGGAAACTACTAAGGACGGAATAAATTTGCTGAGTAAATCAAATTGCTGAAGGTAATTTGTCAGCTCCATATTAATTTTGTTGTACGTTAAATTAGTGTTCATTATTCATGTATAAAGTGGTCATTTTATACATTAATAAATGCAACTCCTTCTTAATGAAAGAAAAAAAATCTTTGAAACAAGATTGAGAAACTCGAACAAGAGCCCTGTTAGTAGTTCTGTGGATTGAGTTATATATCTACTTAGCTTAGACATTTAAAAATCATTACTTATGAAATGACTGTATAAGTTCTACAGGAAAAGATTAAAAATGTTGTTTTCATCTGCACATTCGCTTATTTGATTATCCACTAGTTTGGCACTAAGCTAATCAAATAACTTTCCGTCTTGATATGTTTGTTCTCGGAAATTGTAGGAGGCCGCCATCGTGCATATTCTATGGAATGAGTTTTATATTCATCAGAAATGGTGGCAATTATTTGATTAAATCCTCTAAAGATGGAGAATTCTCATTTTCTTTATTATAATATTTCTCATTCGCCCGTTCGTATGATTGGTGGACGTGCGAATAGTAATTGTGATCACCATATTGATATGAACCATAACCCTCAGAAGGGATTCAACCTGGTGGTTCAGGGGTGGTTCAGGAGTAACTACAGGAAGTATCCTTGCAAGGAGACATTTACCATTGGGGAGGTGAAGTGAACTATCATGTTTCTCCTGTTGAAAAATAAGTCTGTAAAATTCTCAAAACCTTTGCATTTTTGGTGTTTTTAGAGCTGAGATTTTGGCAACCGAGAATATGATTTCCAAGAAAAACCGGTAGTTATGACGTATGATTCAATTTTCTCTAGAGGAACCCTATTAAAAATAAAAGATAACCGAGGTTGGGTGCTTGATCCTGTTTCTATTGCTCGGATTATTGGACTTCCAAGTTGGGTACTTATTATTTGTTTGCATATTATGATTTTATTCTTTTGCGATATCTCTTCATTTTGTAATATACACATTTCATTATTTTGTTTTGATTTATGAAATATATGTGCTTGATTTTGAGTGAACATTTTTCAAAGATTTTCCTTTCTTTAATTTACGTAAGTTGTTTTTTAAAAGAAATTTCCCCTTGATTCATGTAAGTCAGTCTTTAAATTTGCCTTGTATGCGCTTATTATAGGATACACGACATCATGTTATTCAATAAACTAATAATGTTCTTTAAATTCTTGGCTATTTGAGTTTTCAACACACTGTGAATCAAGGGACACTTGTATAAATCTATATTCATTTAGGGTCTTTGGTTGTAGCTTCTGATCATTATGCTTATTCGCCTATTGATGATTGATCCTTTCCTGCAAGTAAAACCAGGTCGACTCAAATCATCTTACTCAACATCTAGCATCGATAGGTAAAATAGGCCCAGTCAACAGGTTCTGCTAAAATCCAATCTAACTTATGTTTACCTATATCACAGTGCAGTTGATGGGAACCATTCATGCAATTCAACAAATGCATCAAAGCTTCACTGCAGTACATAATTGTAAAGCTAGTAGGTGTAGAATAGGTGTATTAACAGTACAGAAATATACAATTAGTTTTTGGTGTAGGTTCTCACTGAAAGCGAGCTCCATATAAACCAGACGAGGTGCATATGTTAAGCGAAAGTAGCAATTTGTGGCATTAGTGTTTCTATATCAATCATAATTCATCAGTATTTGGAGCAGGTTAATAAAAGAAGGCAGCTGCTGGGAGTGTGACTTTGAAAAACAATCTCAGTATATTTGATGGTGGACCCTTGCGAAAAGACAGTTTTTAGTGATAAGGATGAAATGTATTTTGTCATAAAACAGAAATCCGGCAAATTGTTCTTTCATGAAAGATGCCTATGATGAGACCATTGGATTGAAGAGGGTATTCAGCTAATTGTAAAAAAAATAAACACTAAAACACTATGGCGATATTTATCTTAGACGTACTTTAGGGGGTCGGATAATATTGTACTGTTATATCCTAAATCTTAAAGACAACACAACTTTGAAAATCTCAGCCGGAACAGGTGATGGATGATGTAAATTTTCACCAAGTACTGATTTTGTGATTACCGGAAGAGGAACTCACATACGATATCCAGAATGAATACATGGAATGTGAGAGTTGTTTAAATGTTTTTACAGATTTTCCAGAGATAATTTCCCCGATTTAAATCTTTAATGCTCTATAAGTCGGTGTATGTAATATCCTATGCTACAAAGCCTATCTTACTATAATAAAAAAAAAGGTCGACTTTCGACCGTCGCCCATTTTGGTGAAGCTTTCTGTGGTATTACCCATATACCCTCAAATATCAATTACATACTTTATACAACAGTTCTATAGAAAGGATATTTTGGTAAGATGTATACACCGAGGTTCTGATATCGAACTCCCGTAAACGCAATTTCGCTACCCCTTTTCTATTCAGTCACTCTTCTTCGTTTTTTCTCTATTCACTCACTCTTCTTCGATTTTTCTCGGAACAGAAACCAAACCAACGGATTGGGAATTTTCGTTTTCTTACTGTTCTTCGTTTCCTCTCCAATATCTGAATCTGTGTTTTGATTTTCAATCTATTATGAACAAAAACGGCGCAAAACAAAGACTTAGGGTTTCTGATTTTTAATTTTTAATTTTTCCTCTCTCACAATTGGGGATTTTTGATTCATCCATATATAAAAATGGTGGATTCCAATGAAGAATACGACTCCAACAAACTTGGGCGAACCTTCTCAAGTAAGTATCATAATTCATTATGGTTTCTCTTTCATTTTCTGTCATTTTTTTTTTTGCCAATTTCCAAAATTAAGGATAATATGCGTTTTCTTCCATGGATAATCTCCTCATAAGTTCTAACACCCATTTAAGAAAGGTTAGAGACCGGAATTACAGAACCTGGAATTTCAGTGGCACACCATCTTTGACAGTAGTCACTTTCACATCAAGTTTGTGAATTTATTGTATGTTAGTAAGCAATGAATCAATTATAAAGTGTTTTAGTTTGTTTGAAGTGTGTGGGCTTCCAACTCAAAACTAATTGGCAATGAGTGGAGTGCAAGGTAGTTAATTTCGGATTCCGGTTTATCTCGGTCCCGAGCGAGACACTGGTACAACGTTGTCTCGGGGAGATTCCGTTTTCAAATTTCGGTGTAATTTCGGTTCCAACTTTTATAATAAGAAGTGTTTGTTGCCAGGTTCAATTAATTCCAATCCTAGTTTGAGTCAGACTAGAAGATTGAGGGAGTATTGACCCACTTAAAAGAAACATAGTATTAGTAAATGTGGTTGTTCACCTTCCTCATCATCAACACCAAATGATAATTTTAGGTCAAGAAATTCAAACACAACAACAAGCAATAATACTAGTGAGTGAATTAATCTGTTTAATTTTTGTACTTGAGATTAATCCACTCAATTTAAAAAAAAATTATATATATATATTCCGGCCGAAATTCCGACCGAAAAACGCGTTTCCGGCCGAAATTTTCGCAAAGATTTCGTCCGGCCGAAATTAACAAAATCTCGTCTTCTTGGACCGAAATCCGGAATTTCGTCGAAATTTCGGCCGAGATGGCCGAAATCGACTACATAGGTGGAGTGGCTCAATGTGGGACTATCTTATAGTTTCTCCAACATGCTCCCCCTCCACGTGTAGGGCGGAGGAGATTAAGCCACTACAACGTGGGCCTCTGTACGGGTAGACGGGCAGCCCTTTGGGTCTACTTCTCATTCCACTTTCATACGGGCTTAGCTCTGATACCATGATACAAGTGTGTGGGCTTTCAACTCAAAACCAATTGGCAATGATTGGAGTGGATCACCACCTTATATATTAAGATCTAGGCTAAGGAGTTAGCAATGTGGGACTATCTTATAGTTTCTCCAACATGCCCCCCTCCACGTGTAGGGCGGAGGAGATTAAGCCACTACAACATGGACCTCTGTACGGGTGGACGGGCAGCCCTTTGGGTCTACTTCTCATTCCACTCTCATACGGGCCTAGCTATGATACCATGTTTGAAGTGTGTGGGCTTCCAACTCAAAACCAATTGGCAATGAGTGGAGTGGCTCAATGTGGGACTATCTTATAGTTTCTCCAACAATTTATATCTAAAGTTGAAATACCCTTGATTAGTTTGTTAGGAGTAACCCCAAGTTTGTGAATCTCACCACTTCATAATTGTCAGGTACTTTCAAGTTTGTGAATCTGAGTTACAATTGCTAGAATAATTTTTTTAAGGAATTTGAGTGATGATGTTTGAAGCAGTACTCCACGGTGTTTTCTAGGGTACCGGTCGTTAGAAATGCAGACATAAAGTAATGAAGTTGAACTAAAAAAAAATACTGGACTGTAAGATGGGTAACGTAGGAATGATGATTCATGAATTTGATTAAAAATTCATTAGAGGCACAATACTTGGACACCACATAAACATTTTATCTCAGAAATAGAGGAAGTAGCACTGAACAGCTTCAATACTTGATGGTTTCAGGAATCTCATTTTTTCTTATTAACATTTTTCTTCTTCCTCGGGTTTAAGAAAGAAATGCAACCATTTTTGGCCTTTTTAAAATAACTGAGGGTATGGTCTCGGAGTAATAGTATGCCGCATATTAAATTTGATTTACTTTCGTCTTGATTACATATAGGTAGATACTACATAGGCTCAAATTTGATTTATTTATCCACTAAATCTAGGTCCATCGGAAGCCTATTCTGTATTCATTTTCTTACGGAAAAGCCAGGATTACATAAAACAAAAACTTACACCATGTTTGTTTACTCCTGACTCATCTGAGTCGTCTGGATCTGAATCATCTGGATCTGAGTGAAATCACCTGACTCATCTGGATCTGAGTCGATATGTTTGTTTTGAGTCAGATCTGACTCATCTGACTCGGAAATAAGTGAGTCAGTGGTTTGGTCCCATGAGTCAGGAGTATTTTGTTACCTGACTCAAATGAGTCCGAGTCAGGGGTTATGTCTGAGTCAGACGCCGAGTCAGATGCAAACAAACAAGTTCTTAGTCTTCTTTCTGGAATTGACACCTTAAGATACTTTCATTCGCACAAGAAAAGAAACAACACAAAGTCACAATCTTTTAACAGAAACTGAACATAGAATTAAACTTAATTACCCACTATGAGGAGTTGGAAATTCTCTATTTGGATTTCTGCAATTAATTTGGTTTTAAATTTGGTTTTTCATTATGGGAGTCATTTACTTATCAAGATCATATTCATAGATTGATTGATCTTGATCAGTATTATTTGAATTGTTTTGTTGGTGGTATTGAATGGTGCAGAACGTCATATTTTCACTAATTAGCTACTGCTTGGTACTAATACTGTTCTGCGCATTTTCCCTGTTAAATGTTTGCATAATCCTAATCAGCTGAAAACATTTTCTTGCTATAGGAGTTTACTGTCTCGGTGCATCTAATTATAACTTTGCTTGATGAATTTTTCCTTATGCAGCAAACAAACAATCTACTGGCAAAGCACTATTACCATTTCACAAGAATATGAGCTGGCTTAACTGAAATGAACATGGAAGATTCAAAATACATCAACATGGTTACAGTGTCACTAAGTCAACTACATCACTTGGCCAAATATCATAGCCAGAGAAACATGAATACAATAAAGATGTGGATCGGCACAAATGAGTAAAGTAAGAAAATTCAAATCAAAACAACTGCTTCCAAGTTAAAATACTTCAAGTTGCAAATTTAAATCATTTTCTACGAACTCGACACATTTCTTGGCAGCAGACTACACTAACGTCACGAATCTAGAAATCTTGAATTTAACATAACAACTGGACATGTATTCATTGCAAGATTATGTAAGCAAACAATTCCCCCTACTTCGATTTTGATAGAGAATTATCGCATATTTTTCAAGATTACAAGATTAATTTTTTTACGCCTTGGTGGTTTATTTTGTTACTCCCTATATTTTGTAACATAAAAACAATTCGACAGGTGCATTGCACGTGCGTATTTACTAGTGATATATAATTATAAATTCAATGAATCTAATTGGTTAATCAATTTTATGATACATGTTTTATGCCGGTGGAAACACTACTGGTGTAAACCGTAGAGATCAACTCAAAATTTCACTTACCATTATCCTATTTTTCGGTTTCATTTTTTATATATTTGGAGAAACATTTTCCAGGACCCATCATGGGTCTCAAAGATTTAATGACTCCAGGACTTGGGGGAAAACGACCGAGCAAAAGTTGGGGATATGTAGCAGGAACATTCGTAGTGATCCAAACCAAAAGAATGTATGGGTTAACGGTCGGAGAACTCGAGCAATAAACCTATCATTGGCAAACATAAATTTCGTGCCCGTGCCGTTACGGCACGGGTTAATCCCTAGTGACCGTACATAGTGAACTCTCGGCTATTTATAGCCCAAATACATCCGTGGGAGGAAATGTTTGGCAGCCACGTAGGGCTGTATGTGTCACACTAGTATTTGATCCTTTGGGATTAAGAAAACACTTAATCTTATCCTAGTTTAAGGCAAGTCCAGATAAAACTGGAATGTTCTTGGGGTTAAAATGGTGGGCCATCCATTAAGGATCTATTCACAACACTCCCCTTGGACCAACATTTTAAGAGCACTGTTTCGTCAAATTTTTCCGGTAAAATCCAATGGGATAAAATCCGAAAGGAGTACAACTTCGGAACTTTAACGTTATGATGGTCTTCACAAAAATTCTTCCTCTGATGAAACTGTGTCAGGAAAATTACTTGGGACTAAACTTGAGTGCTTGAACCAGATAATACATGCGGTTATCCGGTAACCACATTTCAAGAAAATCTATGGATATATACATCTCTTTGGATGATGATCACTGTTCTAAGTTGTTATCTCATTAAAAACCTCGTCAGGAAAAACCCAGAGGGAAAAACCTGAACATGGGAAAACATGAGCACTAGTGGAGAATGAGATTTTAACCACATTCTCGGCTTTGAAAAAACGACTTCCATGGGCCAGGGTAATTATATGATCTGTGAGACCCAGTTGTTTTTACAAGAAAATGGAAAACTTGTTTCTTTCACAGTCGTATTATAGGCGCGTATTTCCATAAAAATGCAGCCTTTCCATGACCTTGACAAACCACTGTGAGAGGCTGAATTTTCTATGAGAAAAAATTGTAAAGGAAATTTCCCCATCTCTTTTCATTCACTCGGACTTCACAGCTACAGCATCTTCTTCTTCTTATCCATTCACTCACCACATCGATCTCTTTCAATCTCTCAGAAAAACCCCGAATCTCAATCCAGTTCATTTGTTCACCTTTCACTTCACCAGAAATTTCTTGGCATCATTCGATCTGAGAATAAAATTGACAAACCCTAGCCATCAACTAAAACCTAGTAAACCAAATCAATCACTCTCCATCCCCACCTCTCTCTCAATCTCTCTTATAATCTGTCTAATTAAACAACAAAAATAGCACGAAGATGTTACAGAAAAATAATTAGAGGATGTTGATGAAGACTGAGAAATCGTAAGGGATGATTTTACTATCTTATGGTTAGGGTTCCTTTCTTCTTTCAATTTTTTTACAATCCTTAGAGTTCTATTAATCTCTATTTAGATTTGAACTCCGAACATTGAGTTTAAAACTCGTTATCTTGGTTAAATTCAATTTTGACAATCTGGATTTATTTGATTTCAATTTAATTTGATTTCAACTGGAATTAACATTGGGTTTGTTATATATGTTTACATAAGTTATGGTGCGAATATTGTAGTAAGTCATGGAAGAACCTGTTCTGCAACTTGGTCATAGTCTTCGAGAGTGATGAGAATCTCAATCTCACCGTAACAAATTGTGAGCTTTTCTATCAAGGTAAGTGTTGATTCGTATATCTGTAATTTCTTAAATTCATTTGGTTTGTTGTATTGCTACTTCATCTTCTAGGAGAAAAATTAAAAATGCATACATATAAACTGACCATTACATGTTTGTGAAAATGCCTGAAAAATAAAACATTGATTTGAAGTAATGATACTTCTTGGTTTTACGTGTTTGTAAACTGACTCAGTGAGCCAGTTGTTTGTCCAGAGAGTTGCTTATTGAATTGATTGGATTCAGATAATATGACCAAGGAAAATTGTCTGATTAGGTTACTTTGAGTCTTTGAGCCTTCGTTTTTTTTTCAGCTGTTGATTCATATTTTAGTTTTGAGAGCCTTACAAAAATTCTTGCCAAGAGGATGAACGAAGAAGGAAAAAACATGGATCTCTACATACCTAGGAAATGGTTCAATTTTTTTTGATTTTTTCCTTCTTTTTCTTTGATTAGATGATCTGGTTACCTTCAGGGTTACGGTGATGTTAGTCAGAATTGTGTGTTTGGATAATTCACAGTTCAGCTACAAATAGAATTATTACTGCAAAAGACCATGTGAATTCAGTTCAGTTTAACATTGGTCATATTGCCAGCGTTTCCCTAAGTGGTTACATTCGTGCCCAGGTATATGCTCGTTATAATTATCTCTTTCAGATTGTTGCGCGCAGTTTAATGCTTATTGAATTACTCTTTATTAGACTTTGATTGAGCTAGTTATGGTGAATTTTTCAAATGTGCATTGTGAGATTTGGTCATTTTGATTGAGCTAGTTTTGACTACCAATCAGAATCATTTTGCTAAATTAGGGTGCTATTGAGTTTCCTACCTTGGTTGTAGGTTCAAATAATATTGGTCTTTACCATGGTTAGTGAGATCGTCCGTTATCAGGCAACCAATGATGTTTAGTACATTGGCTTAATTTAGTTTAGCATTAGAACATTAGAATAGTAACACACGTTGAAAGATATTAAAGGGTATTCTTTTTGTTTTTGAAATTATTTTACTTAGCCGAAGAGTTCCTTATTATTGTTCCTGTTTATTGATGGGGAGTGTTGTTTGTTGTTTTGGATGATGAGTAGCTTTTTCTGTCCAGCCTGGCTTGGGGAAAGGAGGTTTACGAATGGATCATGTGAGTGAAGATTTGGAAGAGATGCTGCAGGTTGGTTTATTGCTCATTAAGAATCTCAGATTTTTAGTAGGAACATATATTTTCATTGAGAATTTACAGAACCGAACGTGTTTTTTTATCATTGTTATTGTTGTGGCCGTATCCATTAGAAATAGATAGGGTGTCAGGTGTTGAATTCAATTTGTTTCATTCTTTTCCGTTGTTTCTGATTGTGTATTACATTTGCAAAATTTTGAAATAAATGGAGTCATGCCTTCTTCTAAGCCGCAACAAGTTACATATATCATCCCTGGGATTGAAAATTTCAACTACGAGAGATATCAAGATTCATTCAAAAAGATGAGTGGAACTTGGTAGGTTACGTGTGCTTGGTTTTACACTAGTGTAAATCTAAAGCGACTTCTCTTTCGTTTTTACTTTATTTTTTTCAGATCTTTACTACAAGGAAGATTTATCACTCGTCGGATGTGAATCCCATTTCCTCTTTTCTTATTCCATTGTTAATTTTTCTTTACTATGCTAACAGTCACATGTACATTAGCAGAAGTCATTTTTTCTCCTTTTTTCGCATTGTATTTGTAAAATTGAATAAGATTGGGTTTGTTTTTCTAAGGATAATTTGTGTTTCTTATTATTTTTAGCTAGAGGGCCTGCCTACACTGGTTAATGGGTATGGTCGAAGGATAAATCTTTGCAGTTGGATTCTCTTCACAGTTCAGAAAATTACTCTCCATTTTGTGTTTTAGGGGTGTTTTTGTTGTGCTGTTGTATTTTTCTTGTACCGGAGATCTTATTTCTGGCCTCTGAATTGTTCATTAGAGAGAAGCCCTCTGATTGATGAAGTGGGGACTTTACACAAGTCTTGTTCCTCGTTTTGTTTAGAATCTTCGGAGAGAGGACTTTCCATAACTTCAGGTGAATACTTACTCTTAAAGTGAGTTGGTTTTTCCCCTTCTTTATAGTGAAACATTGTGGCTTTTGCGCTTGTTTTGTATGCACTAATTTTTCATGATTTTGATTGTTGAATAGTTTGAGGTGGCCTAGTATCTTGTGAACCTGTTGACTAAGAACCATAAAAAAGTATCAAGAAAGAAGCTTGCTAGAATATCTCAAACATTACTGCCGGAAAGAAAAGTCTGTTTGAATGCAAGCCTTTCGTGAAATAAGCTTGCTGGACTGTCTCAAACATTACTGCCTGAAACAAGGACCAGATTCAGGTAGTGTTTATTATGTTTTTAAGGTGGATTCTAATTAGAATTGCTGTATCTGTCCTCCCTGCAATTTCTGACGATTGCTCTAACGGGATATGCTTTCATTTCAAATTTTCTGTAGTCGGTTATAGCGGCTGATATTATTGGACCTATAATTGATCTGCTTCAAACTGCTGTATTTAATATAAAAAAGGAGGCTGCTTGGGAAAATCTCAAATGCAACTTCTAGAGGATCCATGAGCAGATCAAGTACGTATTCATTCAATTTTTCTTGGGTTCAGTAGGTTTTTGCTCTGGTTTAGTTCTTACTTGATGAGTTTAATTGAATCTTAATGCGTGATAGGTACTTCGTGGCTCAAGGCTGTGTCCAACCTCTGTGATCTGATCTGCCCCGACTCCAGGATTATTACTAGTTTGTCAGAAAACGGAGGCGTAGATGGTGAAGTCTTACCTTCAACTTAGTGTCGAAACTTTATGGTTTTTAAGCTTGTAATAGGAATATATCTTAAGTTTTCCAACTTAGTCTTAGAAGCTTTTCACACTTGGAACTTGCAGTATTTTAGATAGTTGAAATTGTAAACTGAATACACTTTTCAATACAAATTGAGTTTGTTTAAAAGTCATAATCAATTTAATTTTGTTAAATTCAGTTTTGAAGTCATTATTAATTTAATTGTGATTCACAGTTTTTGATTCAGTTGAATCAGCTTTGGATTCAGCAATAACAATTTTTTTTTTTTTAGAATACCAGCAACAAAAACTATTGTTTTCATCAGTATGTATCGATATATTGTTGAAGAAAGTGGTTCTTTTAAAGAATTCAACCTTTGTCAGACACAGTCGTTTCGGAAAGAACCACTTCTAAATTCCAACTGATGGACACAGTCGTTTTTGGTGAGATTACTTCTTGTCCCGACAGTGGTTTAACTTCCATTTTCCACTAGTGGAGTACTCATAACAATGATAACCTGCAGATGTTGCCTCGTTAAAAAGTTTCCTGGAAAAAACCCAAAGGGACAAAAACCATACGAAGGAAAAATAGTACCACTTGGCGAACTGCGGATAGTAGTGGACTCGCATGCCTCATTAAAACCTTGACAAGGAAAACCCAGTGGGACAAAACCTTGACTAAGGAAAAAGAGTACACAACATAATGTCCAATATGCCCATATCCATAGTTTTCCATGGCTTTACTCCCTCTGATGAGAATCCTTCTCGGTTGATCATTATGCCTCGTGGTACTGCTTAGAGTTCCGAACCACCCTTTAAAGTCTTCAGCAGATCCAACTTCCTTTAATTGAGAAAATCAGTCTGATTTTCCTCTGTGCAATTTCTTAATGATCATCTGGTTGTGCCAGCCTTTTATATATTCTCTACTAGCTTTGTCTGAACAATCATAATTTCCCGGAGGATAAACAAGTTCCTCTTTTACAAGACTATTAGCTAGGAAAATATTTAGCTGCTTCAACGACCCTGCCAAAGATCAAAACTTCAACAGTCCGATTAACTTTTTTCGGTGGGAGACATCCAGAAATCTTTTATGCAAAAGATCAAGCTCGATGGTACCACGAATATGAAGGGTTTTCTTCGGACCAATGTCTCGATATTGGTGCGGGGTGAAACCAAACTTACATGTTTACTACAAACTCAATATCCGGTATCTATAACATATTTCAGCTAATGTACCGATTACACATCTTTTGTGCAATACAAGCCACAAAGTGATACATCTCCTTTAGTGAGATGTAAATCGATCAATATTAAAAGTAAGAGTTCGAATGAATATAATCATGCTAGCTTGTCCATTTAAACATGTCTAAACCTTTAAAAGGTTGACGAAATTAAAGGACTTAAAGATACAATGCCCAACTAACATATTGAGATCTTCTTTTACCGAGATTTTCATCTCGAACTCCTTCTTTAAGCATTTTTGTGCTTTGGAGGATTCTTCAGGAGTTCCAATCAAGTAGATGTTGCAAAACTCAAATCTAGTAAATGCACAGTTTATGAGCATATAAGATGGTTCACATATCCCTGGATAATATAAGCATCCACTTAGATGATTGATTACTTTCGTCCTTGTTGGGTGAATGCGTTGGACATGGTAATTCTACTGATAGGTGAAAACCTTTAGGAATTTGTCTGCGGTTATCTGTATCATGTTTTCACACAGATTCGCAATAACCATATCTACTAGACGCACGTCGAGTCTTTTAAAAGACTGCCAGACAAATACCAAAGAGGTAGTTGCATCCATAACATGGAATATGTTTCCTTGAAATCCATTTCAGATTTCTGTGAAAAAACTTTGTGCAATTAGTTGACTTTGTTTTTCTCATTATGTGTAAACATCAACTTGTAGCAACTAGGGTTACATCGTCGGACGTTGGTACTACGGACACTCACACATGGTTAAGAGTAGCGTACATTATCGAGGGTTCTGGTTGCAGTACCAAAACTATGCATTTTATGAGAAACTGTTATTCCGCTTGAATCTCTCCCTTCTAGTTTATCCAATCATATCTTTGATGATATCCCAATATAGAGAGTGGTTCAACACCAGCATCATCTATAGAAGTATCATTGGATACTTTGATTATGTCACCAACAATCATTGTATTACGATCACAAATTCCCCAATTGCACACATGCCTTATGGAGATCCTCTCATTTTGAGGTTCTATAGCCGTTGTAAAGATATTCTCATATAATGAGAACTATGCTCAGAGAAATCAAATATTCCTTTGACAGTCTCCTTGAGAGCACTATATTTCAATGATTGAGACTGGCTCTTCCCTTTAGGAGGTGCATAATATTTGAAATCAACTAGTCATTCCATGTTGTGGATTGTTTTAAGTGACACACTTGCTACTATACTCACAACTTCTCAAGGAAGCAATCTTGATTTGCAATTTCTGAAGATATCAAATCTTCTGCATGTCTTTTATTGCTGAAAACATCAAGATGAGATACATCCTGGTTTATCTTGTGAAGACCAGAATACTTCACGCCGTTTTTCAGGCGATAGCCTTTCCTCCCTCAAACAGTGGGAAGACTCTCTCATCAAATTTGCAAATCTTGTAGTAGAGCAGTAACAACAGTGGAATATAGCACGTCTCAAAAACAGAAAACATGAAAATGGTTTCATGAGTAATAAGTTCCAAAATTCTTTATGAATGAGTCAACTAAACCATTCAATGAATGTACAAGAACAATAAGTTACTCACCATCAATGCCCAGAGCATCACTAAGATCATACAACATCAATGATTGACAATCAAGAGTTTCATTTAAAATATATATGAGTATAGATACACAGTTACCATACCAGGTGATATGTCGAATCATTTATGACTACTAGACCATACTTCCATCAACCTGGTTAGTGTCTGCGGAAACTCGTTGTCAAGGTGGTACTAAATAACAAGCGACCTTAGTTTTCTTCGCCACGCTCTTTGATTAGCATCAAAATTGTAACCGAGGTCTCAAGAGCGTACACAAGGGAGAAAACACATTAATATGGACTGAGGTCCATACTCCCCAATCGTATAAACTTTGTCGATAACTCCTTTGCAAAGGGGGATATCCATCCACATCGATTTCAGTAGCTACTCTGAGTGTTATCGACAACTAGCATCATTCTCTAGAGTACGAGGATATCCTAATCCATTGGTACCCAACTTCAATATGCCGATATTCTTTCTCAAAAGATATCAACACAATTTTTTATGGATGTGCTCCTCATCAGGAGAGATATCAACTCATCACTCAAAGAGAATATGGACGTTATCTGATTAGATTGGCATACCTTATACAAGAGGTTTTCGTCTATGCTTGTAAGCATATTTTCAGGCAGAACAATCGTTGCGATTCCATGGCATGCCTTGCAAGAACTTTAATTTATGCCGAATCAAGCAAGCGTACTCTTGCTAAATCTAGCAATACAGTAATCTCCAACACCTCAGGCATTTCTCGGTGTGGGAATTTAGATGAGACACAATTGGATTTAACCAATGTTGTCGACGATTCTCTCCCTGATCCTTAGGTGGGATGTCTCATCAATAGAACCTATAGTTTCTCATTACTCTCTACCTATCAAGGGAGCAACTGGGTGCAGAAAACAAAAATAACAACAACGAGAGGTAACTGATCAGGTTTCTCTCTCGTTTACTGTCCAGCTGGTACTCAAATAAAAGAATTTGCATCGCCATGAAAAATCAACAGTAAACTGAAAAATAAATTTTGTGAACATAGACACTATCTCAATATCAGTTTTTATACCGCCAAGACGACTGACAGAGATCGACAACAATGAACGTCATTTCATATGCACGTACCATGTATCTTATGTCACAACGATAACAGAGCTCTTCCAGTCTCAAAGACGGCTTATTCAAACCAATCATTATGCTACCGTCCCGTATTTCTCCACTTCTGGTGGTACGAGGTTTATAAGATTCCCAAACCTGATAACTATTATGGTTCCCATATTCAGAAATATGCCTACCACAATTGTATCTCTCACATTTTTGTGTCTATTTTAATATTTGCATAGGTACAAGTGCAAATCACCAAATTTCTAAGTTTATCTAATAGCTCAGGCGACGAGAAGACATGATATTAACTCTAAATATCATTTACAAAAAATTCAACACTCATTATTGATCGAGTTTGTATATCTACGAGACGTAATTAAAATATGCATCTCTTGTTGTTCCTCTGACAACATATACAAAGTGCAAGTTAAGCACTATAGCTCTTTAAATATCATCGATGCAAATAATAGGCGCATATTATGCACGCCACAAAACTAGCAAGAACACATAAGGGCGCAAAATATGCGACTCTCCTTATTGCTCGCCGCAATATTGTATACGGTGCATATATCTTCTCTAAAATCGAGCCGAACTATTTACCAAAAAAATCAGTGGTGAAACAAGAAAGAAAAACATTCAAAATGTAACATACACTGTTCTAACATAATATCGGAAAATCTCCAATTTCGTCTGTTAGGGTCGACCTAATATTAGTTTACCAAAGTTGAAAGAACACATTCTTTATATCTTAAAGAAATTGTATCAATATCAATTGTATAGGTCATTTCAACGATCGTTGATAGAGACAGGCTAACCGTGTTAACCCGGTGTTCATTATTCATCGCATTCCGACCTTTGGTGGAACGACTTTGAATTCCGGAGATTATTATAGCAAAGGAATATCAAAATTTTGCTATCCCTCAAGATGCAAAAATTCCTCGCTCTGCCGATATTAGAACCGTTAACACCATAAAAATCATTGGTATACCAACAAAGGTAATTTTACTCTCTACACAATCCATAAGGACGCGGAAAAACCTTCCGTTGGTTGGCTAAAGAGGAAAATAGCAAAACGTTACAAAACTCAAATATTTGTCTAAATTCGGAAATCGAATAACACCGCAAATATAAGTCGTTGCTAATACGTACCTATTTTGGATATCTCTTCATATACCGTGTAATTGTTTTTGCTCCAAATAGCACATAGAAGGAACGGTAAGATATCTAACTTTCTCTTTTAACAAGTCCTAATCAAAACAGGAAACAAAATTAGATACTATAAAAATTTAAGCATAGAACTACTCAACAATAGTTGAATAAAATATGCAAAGGTTGAAGGAAATTATCCTTTTTTCGGAGCGTCAACTCCTGCCGGTTGTCGTAGAGCAATTCATGCTGATAACGCGTTGTATTTCATTTAGTTAGACTAATGCGTTAAGCTGCTAGCTATTTATGGGTAAACAATGTTGCTATTTAGGATATGCTCGACTTAATATACATTCAAGTCGAAGGAAATGAACATATACAGAACTAATACTCTAGCAGAGAGACAGAAAATGGGAAAACACTTTATTATGTCACTTAGTTCCTGTACATAGTGGACTCTCGGCTATTTATAGCCCAAATGCAATCCGTGGGAGGAAATGTTTAGCAGCCATGTAGGGCTGTATGTGTCACAGTAGTATTTGATCCTTCGGGATTAAGAAAACACTTAATCTTATCCTAGTTTAAGATAAGTCCAGTTAAAACTGGAATGTTCTTGAGGTTAAAATGGTGCGCCATCCACTAAGAATCTATTCACAACACTCTCTAGTTTTTTCCTCTTCGTCTTACCACTATATTGTTTAACAAAACCTTAGAGAAATTCTCAAATCCACACATAGAAGACCTAAAGTATAATCTTGATAATGCTAAGATGCAAAAAAAGAGAGCAAATCTTCATGTTTCACGTAAGTAAACTAACCAATTTTGGGTTAATTTTATAATCCAGGGTTTTCATTTGTCTAAGAAAACCAAAATTTTGTTTCTTATTTGCCTGGAAAAATTGGTTTGTTGTATATTTGGGTTAGTTGTATATTTGAGTAGAAGTTCAACATTATTCATTGATTGATTTGCTAGCATCTAAAATAAAAAGTGCCACTATTCACAAAATTAAGGCCGCCAAGTATTTTTCTACCAGGCTAAATTGGGGCCTATGCTATTTAATTGGGACCTATAATTACATGAAAAAATAGGATCATTAAGAAATAATTCATAGAAACCCCTTATCCATTATTTATGTTAATGCCTAATATGCCCCTGTGAAATTAGTGCTAATTCGGATAATTAAATAATATTTAATCAAGTTAATTTCAGGATTAACTTTCATTAATGCATAATCAACACTTGTAATTTATTTATTTTTCAAAAGACTCGATCCAGAAACGGTTTATGTTAGTGTTTTTGTAAACTGATTCTGGATTGAGTTTATGCCAAATGACGATGTAAACCCAAAATTGGAGTTTAATCAATCCCACATAAACCGATTTCTGGAATCGGTGTTTATGTACATGTAATCCGATTATGCGATACTTTCATAAACAAAATATTCATTACGTGGTTTAGGAGCATTACATACATATATAGGATTCGGCATGGGAATTCTAGAATTTGACACATCAAATGCTCGTCAATGAACCTCCGAGCACGTCGGTACAAGGTCGTATATTCTTTATGGTGAATGAACTTAGTTTTCCCATTACGAATTCTCCATAGCCCGTTGAAGCGCTCCAGCTAACATTCGATGAATTCTTAAATGTTAGTATGTGAACTTTTGACATAGGTATAAAAATGATCGCATTACTCACTTTTCCCCTAAGAGGAGATCGTGGATGATAGTCGTACACCATATTTCTAACTTTTACGTACTCTCGCATTGCACCTTTAATGTATTGGAATCGAAATGCCAAGTCTCTCCATTTGCGGTTATTTGGATTCCCCGTACGTCCGTAAAAGAACTCTTTAACTCTCTTCCAAAACATTGAATAGATTTTACTCGGACGTTCACGGAACGTATGAGCAAACGATTTAACGAGACACAAATATTCATATGGTTCCCATTCCATTTTATAGGCTAAGTGTGTGAAATGGGAGTGGCTGAAAGAGGTTGTCCTTATATAGATAAGGACTCAACGACTATTTTTTTTAATTTAATTCACACAATCGGATTTTATATATGACCACATAGACCGATTGTGTCCTTGCAAAATCATATAAAATATGCCTCTCACAAATCGGGCTTTTGTACTGCACATGTAAACCGATTCCTGAAGTTACAGAACTTTTCTTCATAGCAATCGGAGTACATATATGTACATGTAAACCGATTCTTAAAGTTACATAACTTTTCTTCATAGCAATCGGATTACATATATGTACATGTAACCGTTCCCGCGTCACCTCTTTTCCCTCAGCACGAAGCTTCTTTGTTCCCATGAAGTTGTCCCTCAGCTTCGGGAGATGGAATATCCTCTGCTTTAACTTGCCTACCAGCATCTCTGACTTGGTCCTCTCCTCATCCCATTGGAAAAAATCCTTGGTGAACGCGTAAATCTTATCCCACTCAAGATCTTGCGCGTACCCTTTGTGCTTCACGGCTTTACCTTCTATGCTTAGCCCGGTAATGAACTTCGCATCATGTGGAGTTATCGTCAGTTCTCCAAACGGAAGATGCAAAATATCCGTTTCCCCTTAATATCTCTCGGCAAAGGAGGAACAAAGAGGCATGTCGTAACCAAGGTCCAAATTCTCGACCGCAGGTATCAACCCCGTAGAATTGACTAGATCGATTACTTATGTAACTTCTCCAACGGTTGATTCTATTCCTTCCAGTGGCCATTGCCTCATCATACTCACTGACGTTCCTGGATTCATAAGACGAACGACATCCTTATGATCCTATAAAACAAAACAATCCCGATGGACAACAATTAAACACTACACGGATAATAATGTTTACGCTACATAACATAAGGTTTAGGTACTTACTATTTTATGGAAAACGACGACGGCCCAACTGTCTTTGTACCCCCATAACATTTGTCTTCCATCATCGGGTAGCCCGTAAACGGGATCCTTAGGGTCGCGAAGAAACATCTTCTCTGGGTCAGGCATGTGGTCACCTTTCTTCTTCTTTGGGACATCTTTCTTCTTACCATCTTTGTTACCTTGTTCTTGAATGTATCCTCCTTGTACTTGTTCTTGAACTTCTCATATCTCTTCATCAACTTGCTTCTCACTTTCTTCTTCATCACTTTCATCCTCACCTTCTTCTTCATCACTTTTACTCTCATCACTTTCTTCTTCACCGCCTTCATCCTCACATTTTTCTTCATCACTTTCACTCTCATCACTTTCTTCTTCACCACCTTCTTTGCCACCAATTTCTTCTTCATCGATCTCCTTTCCACCACTTTCTTCCTCATTAATTTCCTCATCACTTTGTACTTCGGAATCAGATTCTTCATGTGTTGGTTGCTCCGCTTGAGGTGGTGGGTCATTGATGCTGATACCTTTGACTTTACTCCCCGTGGCCTTTCGGTGGGAAGCATTCAAATTTTGACCGCCTTTTCGACGAGGTTCCAAAGGCTTAGGAGTAGCAAGGTCATGTTTCTTCTTATATTTCTTTTCGGCTTGCTTTTGTTGCTTGTCCTTGTTTGACCTGTAGAATACGGAGTTAAGCGACAAACAACAGTGGAATAGAATGAATTTTTATTAAGTCAAGGTAAATAATCGGTTTACTCGATATACATATAAACTCCGATTCATAACATAATAAAATTAACAATCGGATTTTTAAGTGCTAATGTAAATCGATTCCAGAAATCTGTTTTCTCGATATACATATAAAGTCCGATTCTTTACTAAACAATCGGTTTTTGTGAACACATATGTAATCCGATTCTAAAAAAAAATTTTACAGAAGGAACGACTATAAGAATTGGGGTATTTATACACTAGCGTGCTCCGATTCTTATTCACATGCATCACAATCGGGGTATGTGACCAAGAACATCAACTGTTTCTAAATAGAATCGGGTTACTTCTACACTAACATAATCCGATTCTCTAAAACCCAGATAATTTTGAATTCAAAAATTTCGATTTTTTCTAAGGGATTGCATGTTACTAAAACCTAGTACAGAGGATTGGGTTGATAGAAAAGTACCTGATTCGACCCATTTTCTCCTCCTCTTGTGCGATACGA